>NW_022990291.1:0-30483 GCF_902827175.1 Gymnodraco acuticeps | reverse complement strand
TGTGGTGACAATATGGCTCAATGTAGCTGGATTTCAAAATACCCTTGTGCTGAAGATGCATCACCTGGTGGTCTGGCCCTCTGGAGCTTCCTCATTGGTTGTGGTTGATACCAGGGTGTCAGTGGCATTTGGGTCATTGTTGGCAATGCTGTTCGTCTTTGACATCCCTGAGACCCCCCTGCTTCTGTCGTAATCATGGAAACCTCCCCCAGGGTAACTACATGGAGGGCCATTGTTTGGTGCATGTTGCCTTAGTAGTTGCGGCAATCTCTGGTCCAATGGCCCATTTGGTTCTTGCAATGGTAACATCCCCTCAAACCGTAAACTTCTTCTGCCTGTGCCTCCTTGGAACCTCCTGGTTGTGGTTCTGCCATCTGATTTCTCTGGCACATCTGAGATTTACTGTTTGAGGTGTCCTGCTCTGCATTCTCTGGTTCTTCCTGAGCTTGAATTGTTGGAGGTGTCTGCCCTGCCTTCTCTGGAAGTTCCCCCTCCCTTCTCCTTGTCTTGTTCCTACAAGCTACGGTGTCTTGTTTTTTCTGCTATGTCTTCCCTCACTGGCTGGTCTGCTACTCGGACCACATTTATGCTGTGTGCCAATAGGCTGGCCATATTCCAGATGGATGTAATCAGACTTGTAACTCTTATAAATCTTTCTTCATCTTCACTCAGATAGTTCTTTTAATTGGAAAGGTTTTAAAAGCATCTGATCAGATTATTACCCTTTCCTTGATATCTGCGGTTGAGCCTGGCTCTGCGTCTAGTCTCAATTTAGTTTCTTTTGGTGACATGTTCTCTAACTATTCGAATGGAATATTATTAAGTTATCAAAGATTGAAACACTAATCTCCGACTAGCACCTTCGTTCCTGATAAATAATATCCTATGTCATCCGAACTTAACTTTAAATCTGGGTAGGTTTTTTTTTTTTTTTTTAGAATATTTTTTTTTTTTTATGATTTAAGTTTTTTTTTTTTTTTTTGTAAAATATTATAAATTAAAAGATAACATTTTTTTGAATGTTAAAATAAAAATTGTACAGTGTATCGTTTTTGACTTTGAGATAAGAAATCGAGTCTTGTGAAAATCTAAATCTACTGTGTACAGTGCATACTGAAATGTATGGAACTATGTAAATGTCATAATTTGTGTTAGATTTAATCAATTGGTGTTTGAATATTCTACAGTCTAGTTTGAAAGTCTATGATGTAAAGTTTTCTCATATGTAATTAGAAACCACTTTGTAATTCTGTCCCGGCGAATGTGTTCATCAATAACACTCAAAATTAAGCTTCAAAATGTTATAATATCTTTGTAATAATTCTGTATTACAGCAGAGTGCGCTGCTGTAATTTCCAGCTTAATCCACTAGGGATAGCTGTTGCAAAACTGACCTCTTTTTAACAAGAAGAAGCTTATTTCCTTAAAAATGGGAAGAAAAATGTGAATATGGTTAAACAACACAGCACATAACCGCCAAAACACACTTGCAAACAAGAATATCTCAAATAAACCGCCAATACACACTTGCAAACAAGAATATCTCAAATAAACCGCCAATACACACTTGCAAACAAGAATATCTCAAATAAACCGCCAATACGCACTTGCAAACAAACAATATTTTCAAAACCAGACTCCTACAAATACCAAACTTCCCACGGTAAGATAACCTGTCTATTTTATAGTTCCAACTTCTGCCAATAAATATGATTTGGTCCTTCTCAATATGGAGTGCCTAGCCTTCATGTGAGTGGGACTGTGGTGTCAAAACAAAACAGAGTACTTTCAATTAGCATTTCACGAAATGGCGACTGCCGTTGTGGCTTATTTTCAGCATGAGGACAGACAAGATGGCAACTGATTTTCCAACCTTTGCCCTGAAAGAACAAAGGGATTTTGAAAACACCTCGTGGCTCTCAGAGGGGAGTTTAAATAATGGCGGGGTGTAATCTTGTCAAGAAAATTGAACACAAAACACACTGCAGTTTAAAAATAACATTTCTATCTAGTTTACTATGAAAAAAATGGGCTTTATCTTATTGATATTCATCAACTTAAAGTTAGGAACCCTTACGCAATAAGCTATAAACCTATCTACGTATTATTTGACTTTATAGTCCACTATTGGTCAACTGCTGCCATTTCGACACGCTAGGTGGGAGTATTATGGTAACTTATCAGCGACCATTAAATGACCGTCGTCAATTTAACGTAATGCTGTTGTAACTCCACATCTCGTATTCCACCCGCAATATCTTGGTTGAAACTAGAACAGTTATGACCACTGATAAAGCTTACACCTTAATCAAGCCTTTCCTCAAAAGGACTTTTTTAAAACAGTTCTCAACTGTTTTCGACTAGCACTGTCTTCAGTTACTCAACCCTAAGTTGATTCGCTATGCCTTGTTGGTTTTCAATTACTTGATCCTTAATCAATTCGCTATGTCCCATAGATCTTAACAATAATCGTTAAATGGACTTATATATCCTTACGTCATAGGCTAATTTAACTACTGACGTAACAAGGGACACCTACATGAAAACACAACAAGACACCTACCCAAAGTACAATGGCCTCACACATTTATATTTTAAAATACTACACACACACAAATTAATAGCATGCAGGGTTAGATATAAGAAAAAAAGAAATTGGAACTCACCCTGATTGTGAAAATGCAACGCCATGTGTTATGGAATTCTTATTGTTATAAATTTGGTTGTTTTGACATTAAATACACAGCTATTTTCAGGATCCGCTGGCCTCCGTCCAACACAAACCTATTTTGTACTGCATAAACTATGAAGAATTTGATTTAACAGGTTTCCTCTTACCAAGTATTCGAGCTCGTTGTGTCGAACGGAAACCGCGTCTCCGGAAAACAGCTGGTTGTGTAGTCTCTTCTGTCCAACGAGAATCACGTCGCGGAGCACCAATTGTTAACTGTGATGGTTATTCTCGCGTCCAGGAAAGAGAAGCTTAAAAAGGAGACTAAATGGAGTCTCTGAGATGTTTTCAAATTGGTACTTTAATTAATAAAAAGCGTGGTAAAGTCACAAACAGGATATTGTCCGACAGAAAAGCAGCTGTCTCTGGCCCTCGCTAGCAGAGAAAAGAGGCCGAACCGCTCAGGTGCTGCTCTTATATAGCTTCTGTAGGCTCCTCCCTGCGGGCCGGCCCTCCACATCTTAATGTCCGTTGTTACGTTTAAACAGAGGATTCAGGCATTGTACATTCAATATATACTTAAACACGACTCTTCTCCTCATATTGTCTTTCATCACTTTTCCTTTAACACATTCTAAACGTTGTAGTTAATATTCTAAAAAATACAGAAAATACTTCACGGCTGGTTTGGTTTCTGGTCATTCCGGATGTTGTCACATCTTACCCACGTCTGTAAACAATAACTTTATTCAATATTCAGCAATAATAATACTTCTATAGTTGCAGTGTTAAAATCAGTAGGTTTCGGTGTGCATCACTCCATGTCATTTCGCTACTAAATTAACCTTTATAAGAAATGGTAAACTAGCCACATGCTAACCGGAGATGAAGGATTTTCAGAATAAAAGCTTATCTGGTTGTGCACAATAATTTTCTGGTTTTTCAGTATAAAACAGCATTTAAACTGAAGGTACATTTAAGGTACATTATGCCATCAAAACATTGATTTTAATTTCTAACATTAGCTATTTAACAAGTGAGGGTTAGCTATTTAACTGGTTGTGGTTAGCTATTTAACAAGTGAGGGTTAGTTATTTAGCTGGTGGTGGTTAGCTATTTAACAAGTGAGGGTTAGCTATTTAACTGGTTGTGGTTAGCTATTTAACAAGTGAGGGTTAGTTATTTAGCTGGTGGTGGTTAGCTATTTAACAAGTGAGGGTTGGCTATTTAACTGGTTGTGGTTAGCTATTTAACTAGTCAGGGTTAGCTATTTAGCCGGTGGTGTTAGCTATTGGTTAGCTATTTAACTGGTTGTGGTTAGCTATTTAACAAGTGAGGGGTAGTTATTTAGCCGGTGGTGGTTAGCCATTTAACTAGTGAGGGTTAGTTATTTAGCCGGTGGTGGTTAGCTATTTAACTAGTAATTGTAGGTTATTTAGCCGGTGGTGGTTAGCTATTTAACTAGTGATGGTAGGTTATTTAGCTGGTGGTGGTTAGCTATTTACCAAGTGAGGTTAGCTATTTAGCTGGTGGTGATTAACTATTTAACTAGCAATCGTTTTCTATCTATATAGCTAGTTAGCTTATATTATCTACCCATCTAACAAGCTAGCTAGTGAATGTTAGCTATCTAGCTTGCTGCTAGCAGTTCCTCACAGCTCCAAACAACATAATACCTCTAATATATGTTTTTGGGATAAAGAAATCACATATTCCTAACCCTAACCTGGAAAACTGTTATAACTTGAATATTGAAAAGCTTTAAAATATTGTATTTGGCAAGTAAAGGTTGATAAAGCTGGCTAAGCTATGCTAAGTAATAGTAATAAAGCTCTAACAGAAGCGCCCTAGAGCAGGTGAAGCATAAGGTGAATGAGGTTTAAATTAAAATAAAATACAAGAAAGTGAAAGGAAGTAGTTGCTAAACCTCCTGTTTACTCTTCCACATGAATCCCAATTAGTATGATTGTGTGAAACTATTTGAATAAATTATGCAATATGTACATAATCCTCTACACATCTATTACTGTGCATTTCATCCCTCAAAAATGTTGAATTACACTAAACAATCAGTAAACACTTAAAACTTTATTTGGTTATTTTACAGAAATAATCGTGACATTCATATTTATCCTTTTGCTTTAACATATGGTTGAAAGTTCAAAACATATATCAACTTTATTACGTTTTAAATGTTGTAAATGTAATTATTCTTAATACCATATTAATGACAAGAACAAAAATGTGATTAAGGGAA
Source organism: Gymnodraco acuticeps (assembly GCF_902827175.1). NCBI lineage: Eukaryota > Metazoa > Chordata > Actinopteri > Perciformes > Bathydraconidae > Gymnodraco > Gymnodraco acuticeps. Next base: position 25,555 of record NW_022990291.1, on the reverse strand, counting down.
TTATGTAATTTAGTAACTAGGGTAAAATATGAATTAGATTAAATGAATAGGAAATCATCATGCAATATTTAAAACACAAGTTAAACACACTTTGATCAGCAGAGGGCGATGAAGCTTCATAAAATAAATCCTGCTTTTGGTTCATAACACATTACATTAAAAAAGAACCTCCAGACGAGGAGGAACAATACAAACTGAACACCATGATCAGAAATACTATGTCCGATCATCTCAGAGTCCTTAATCTAACCTAAATATATGTCAAACTAAATAGCAAGAACATACAAAATCATCCTCTACCTGCTCTGATCCACTGTCACACACACCTTCTGTGGAATTATCTTCACGTTGTGCACAGCGGTAATGTATGGAAACATCTTCTCAGTGAAAGTGTGTGTGAAGATGTGTGTGTTAGTGTCAAGATCATAGAATGACAGCTTTCCTCTATTCCAGTCCAGATTCACTCTGACCCTCTGGAACCTCTTCAGACTGAGAGTTTCTGGACCTGATGGTGACCATGCTGCGTATTTACCGTCATGTAAACCAATAATCCATAATCCAGACTGTATGTCTCCCTTCCTCTGGACAGACTCTGCTAACACACCCAGAAACCAGACTGTTCTGTCTGTAACCTGGACATCCCAGCTGTGAGTCCTTGAGTTAAAGCCCTCAGAGCCCAGGACACAGGGGCAACTATCAAACCTCTCTGGATTATCAGGAAGTTTCTGTCTCTCTCCTCCTGCTCTCACTCTGGTCAGATCTTCAGACAGGATGAGTCCAGAACCAGCAGTGTTTGGGTCCAGGATGAGAGGAGAGTATGACACCATGTCCTTCATCTTGCTCCAGATGTTGAAGCTGAGGTTGCCCAGGTGTTTGGCCTGGTCTATCAGAGCTCCTGAGGGCAGCTGTGGAGCCTCCAGCAGGGGGCGCTGCAGCCTCTCCACTGCAGCCTTGTAGTTGTGCAGGAAGGAGACGTCTTCAGCTCCTCCTCTGTGGCTCTGACTGTGTGTGAAAGAGCTGCTATCTCTCTGCTCACAGCCTCCATCTTCTGCTCCATCACCCTCCTCTTCTGCTCCTCTTCCTCCCTCAGTGCAGCCATCCTGGCCTCCTCTTCCTCTTCTAGAAACTGGTGAAGCTTCTGAAACTGCTCCTTAATCTGCGTCTCTGTGTGTTGAGCCTGGACCTTCATGTGTCCTGCTGTTTGATCAAACTTCACTTTAACTTCTTCAAAGAGTTTCAGTTTCTCCTGAAAGGGCTGCAGAGCTTTCTGGAGCTCCTCTCTGAGATCCTGAGCAGCTTCATTGATGGGTCTGAATCTGTGATTGGTGTGTGTTCTTGAATCTCTGCAGACGAGACACACTGGCTGCTGATGGTCCAGACAGAAGAGTCTGAGTTTCTCAGAGTGCAGACTGCAGAGAGCCTCTGGAGGTCTCTGACCTCTCTCCAGTAAGAAGGTCTCACTCAGGTTCTTTAAAGACAGGTTACAGGAAGGATGATCCATCAATGATCTTGCCTTACAGACTGGACACTCCTTTACTTCTTTCCCCGTCCACCAGGTCTGCAGACAGGCTTTACAGAAGCTGTGGCTACAGGACAGAACAACAGGATCTCTAAAGACGTCCTGACAGACCGGACAGCAGAGCTCTTCCTCTAACCTGGAAGCCATGTTGTCTCTGAGTGAAGCTGAAACACAGCAGACAGGAAGTGCAGTCAGTCACGGCCCCTCTCCTCCTCCTCCTCTACTGACTTCACTGAAATTCTCGCTGAGTGTTGTTTGGAGACTCACCTTCAGGGGGTGGAGGGTCCGCAGGTTGAAGCAGCAGTGTTGTAGTTTCCACTTTTCTCTCCTATCTGAACTCAGAGGAAGTTGTTAGTTTGGTCTGAAGGTGAATCTGATCGTCTGATTCTCAGTCCGTCTGTGAGGGAGAAGAACTAACTGTTTCCTGGTTAGTCTCAGTGAGTCAGTGAGGGAGGAGCTCTGTCACGCCTCCTCTGCTGAACTCTGTCTCCTCTCATGTGACTCAGGGAGTGTCTCAGTGCAAAGGGCTGATTTATTGCTGGATTTAAAGACTGAAAGTGTGCAGCAGACTGTTGCAACCAGGGCCATTTCTTCCTATAGGCGGACTATGCAGATGCATAGGGCCCCCGCGGCCACTAGGGGGCCCCCAAGCTGAACGTTTTATTTATTTATTTGTATTGTATTCATTCAAAAAACAAAAAAAGTATAATTCATACACACAAAGATGAACACAATTAGTAGAAGCGGGAGGGCTGAAGCTTAGCTTAAGGAAAGTAGCCCTCCCGTGCATCATCCTAATACAACATCGGCATTATTGCGTCAAAAACGTATAGAAATGAAGTACAAAGAAATAAAGAAAACAGGAGAAAAAATTAAATTAAATAATCATTTTCTGCACATGCCAATAGCACTTTCAACTATCGTTTTTTGGAAATGAAAATACTATATATAACTATATACATATACACATAAGTACACATGTACTTGGCAAATGAATAATAATAATAATAATATATGCATAATTACATATAAACATTGTGAACACTTATTTTCAAGTGACTTTTTTTACATTCATATGTTCACGCTGTGGTTTGGAACTGCTTTTGAATGTTATTAGGCATTTTCTTATGGAAAATGTTGTGCATAACCAGTACTGTTTTAAGCTGTACTCTCTCAACACATTTTAATAGATTGAGTTTTTTTAAATATGGGAGTTGTGTGTTCATATTTACCAACACCACAGACTATTCGTGATACTTTTTTTTTTGGGATGTTATTATTTTTTGTAGATTTGTTGAGTACGTGTTTCCCCATATTTCGGAGCAGTGGTAAAGGTAAGGGAGAAATAGACTGTTATAAAGAGTATATTTTCTTCAAGAATGTTCTTAGTATAAAATACCTATTGTTTTTGACAGTTTAGTCTGTACATAATTTATATGGTGCATCCAATTGGGTTTTTCGTCAACAAGCAGTCCTAAAAATATACATGCACCAACTTTTTCTATCTCGGTATTGCAAATCCGTATAATGCAGTCATTTCTACTCTCAGACTTTGTATTGAATAACGGCCCGTCCACACAGCGGCGTGCGTTGACGCTTGCCGGCGGGCATGTCTGAAAGTCGACCAACAACCAATCACATGAATCTCCCGCCCCTGACACACAAGCAGCGGTTTGATTGGTTAGAGCTTGTACTGGCATATGATTCGATTGGCTGACGCTTCTGCCGAGGCGTCAAAAGTTGAACATTGCTCAACTTTTGCAGCGAGTCACCCCATTCAAAGTGAATGGTGAAGCGTCAACGTATGCCGCTGTGTGGACGGGCCGTAACCATACGCCGTAACATGTAATTTGTTTTGGCCACATTAAGGGATAATTTATTAACCTGTTAAGCCTCAAGGTCCCCGTCGGCGGGTACTTTTTTTCACGACACTGTGTCTCAGGGGATCTTAATATTTAAGAACCTATTAATGTGTTGTACCGGATTAACGGGAATAATCTCAGCTAACTGACGATACAAACCATTTTTACCAAAACAAAACACAAGTCTCATAAGAAGCATCTAAATGACCCCTGAGCGAAAAATGCTAACGCACTTTGGCACAGAACTCAAGATAAAAGTACCCTTATTACTTATCGTAGCTGCACATACAAGATATCCGATTAAAGCTGAGGTTCCACAGATTATTTAGGTATATGGTATCATCACTGAGTGACCTGAACTCGCGACAGGGGAAGCAAACACAGACATCACAACACGTACCTTTATTGAGCTTCTAGGAAGATCGTCTCACCGTAGCTGTCAATCTGATCAAAAGACGTGTTCAATGGCATTAAAACGAGAAAAAACGCCGCTGAATCGGTTAATCCATATGTTGATAATGTTTCTGGGTAATAATTTTTTTAATTTATAATCCATAATTCCATTTTTATGTAAAAATCGGAGAGTAAAAGTTAGCTGCTAATGGTAGCCACCAGAGTTATCGCAGCTTCCGGTCTTGGCTATGCGGCAGTCTCACACACACACACATGACCAAATAAAGAGTATGTGGTAGTTTCCCTCGATTCCATTGGCTCTGACGGTTAGAAAGAGATGGCAATCAGCAAAATTGAACAGGGGGGGCCAGAGATAGGTCAAATCCACCCAAATGACCCCAGAAGTGGGGTTTTTTGCTAAATCTGTCTAAAAAGGTCAAATTTCTCTTGTTTTGCATCAATCTTGATACAGGGTACTTATTATATGTTGTAGTTTGGATTCCTAAAGCTTTTAGTCTACCATCCCATCATCCAAGGGTGGTTTTCACTATTGTTGGACGGACACAATAATTTACATTGTCTTACTGTGTTCAATCTGAATTTACTTTAAAATAAAAACATCTATATTGATTCTGACACTTCTACATCCAACTCACAGGTGTAACCTTGCTTTGAGAAAAAAGATTATTAATGTAACCCTTTTAGAAGGGAACATATGGTCATTTGTTCTGGGAATGTCATTTTCGAGCCTGAGACCTGAAAAACAGGCTCGGGGTTTAACAGGCTGCAAAACAGTTACATAGTATTTCTAATTCTGCATTCACAATTTTAACAAGATCGCCAAGATTATGATGGGAGCAGAGAATTCAAAGTTCAGGTTTGGCCTCGATATATTTGGGGAGAATTCAAATGAGCCGTCTTTATTTGTAGACAGCCAAGCCCCCTCCTGTGTTCGCTGAAGCATTATATGCTTAAAAATCCAATGTAGGATATAAACACGACTGCAATGATAGCAAAGCTGTGGCTTGGGTTTTTGGGGTAATAAAGTCCAAATCATCATTGGGCTGTCAGCCAATGAGTGACGTCTGAGGAAGATGAAAAATGTAAATTAAACATTGTTGAGAAATTGCTGCATCTCTTGCATTGACATAGAGGAGCCTTATTGTTTACCTTTTTAATATCATTTTTGGTAATTTTCAATTGCTTGGTTTTCGTGAAATTAGCCTGTTTTCCTATTAAAGTGTAACAGATTGATGCATCTCCACAGATCATCTTAAAGGCTTCAGAATCCCCCCCATTGTAGTTAAAAAACTGTCAAAACTAGGGGCCCCAAACAGCATCTTGCATAGGGCCCCCAAAAATCTAGAAACGGCCCTGGTTGCAACAGTTGTGTTTGTATTCAAAGGTTGTTTGAACAAATGTTGTATGTTAGAAGGAGTTAAAACTTGTAAAATCCCCAAAGTATTCTGGGATTGGGAAACCCTGGACTTTAAGGAAACCGGGAATATCGTTGCAGAGAAGTATGAACTGTAGGAGTGTAGCATTGAATGGAATGATGTATGTAAGAGGTACAATTGGATATTATAGGTACAGCGTGTTGTAAAATATTATCTGAAAGTGTATGGAAGTGTACCATAGTAGAGTATTGTATAAACGGTAACGGGTAACACTGTATAAAAAGGCAGGTTACCATTAATTATTGTTTATAAGTACAGAGGAATGTGTTTAAATTGTCTACAGGTTTATGATATGGAATGTGTTTAAATATGATAGATGGTAAAAGTTAGAACGCTTAAAGAGCTGCGTCTTCAACCTCAAATCCCCCCAACTGTCTCTTTTTATTTGCTGTGGCTCTGTGGGCATTGTAGTGCTACTTTTTATATGGGCTACAGAGGTCACCACTAGATGGCAATATTCTTTTGACTATACACACACACATACACACACAAAACTGTCTCTAACAGTCACTTTATGGTTTTTGGCTGCTGGCTTTTAGGACTTCCTCATAGATGAAGTTGCAGAATGTCACTTCTCTTATCTAATCCCTCTGGTATCACGGGACCTTTCTAAATGTCATTTCAGATATGAGTGTGTGTGCATACCGGCCGAAACACACATAAGAAAGTGGGTCTTTCCCTATCATGGTAGAGTGGTAATTCCCTTTATTGTAACCTAAACTAGTTGTGTTTTCCTTTTAGCTTTGACCATGTAGTCGGTGCCATCTGTGGTGTGCATTTTACAATAAAATACCCCATAACAAATCTAAAAACATACAAAAGACAACACAAGATTAGTGAATGTAAAACATACAACATAGCAACACAACAATACCAGCGAAACAATATGAAAGGAGACCTCGAAGAGTTTAATATTATATATATATCAATCAATCAATGTTTATTTATATAGCCCAATATCACAAATGTTACATTTGTCTCAGTGGACTTCACAGTGTGTACAGAATATCAGTATGACAATACGACACCCTCTGTCCTTAGACCCTCTGTCCTTAGACCCTCTGTCCTCAGACCCTCTGTCCTTAGACCCTCTGTCCTTAGACCCTCACATCGTACAAGGAAAAACTTCCGGAGAAAACCCACAGCTTAAAGGGAAAATGGGAGAAACCTCAGGGAGAGCAACAGAGGAGGGATCCCTCTCCCAGGACGGACAGACGTGCAATAGATGCCGTGTGTAAATTGAAAAGATAATACATTTGCAACATAGGTAGTCCAAATGTTTGGAAATGCATGTGTGTATAATAGGAAGATGAATCCACGAGGATATCCATCCAGGACCTATGATCCAGGACCACAGCCACGACTCAAGATCCAGGGCTCGCGATGCAGGACACAGGACCGCAGGATCATCCATGACTCCGGATCCCGGCGTATATAGACACCAAAAAGAAAGACATTTGGGGAAGCTGGGTTAATCGGAACATGAGAGTACACAGGTATAGACAGAGAGAAGGAAGAAGTAAGATGTCCCCCGACAAACTAAGCCTATATCAGCAAAACTAGGGGCTGAATCTAATCAGCCCTAACTATTAATTTTATATGATTTTATGTGGGCGTTAAAGGATAAATCCTGATCAAATATAACACCAAGATTCCTTAAAGTCTCACTGGAGGCCAAATTAATGCCATCCATAGTTAGTATATCTTTAGATAATTTGTTTCATAGATTATTCGGGCCAAGTACAATAACTTGTCGTGTTTAACATAAAAAAATGTAAGGTCATCCACGTTTTTAAGTCCTTGAGGCAGTCTTGAATTTTATTTAGATGATTAATTTCATCAGGCTTGATTGATAAATATAGTTGAGTATCATCCGCATAACAATGAAAGTTTACAGAATGATTCCTTATAATATTGCCTAACGGAAGCATATATAATGTGAACAAAATAGGTCCGAGCACTGAGCCCTGTGGCACTCCATGGCTAACTTTGGTTTGCGTGGAAGATTCATCGTTGACACGTACAAACTGAGAGCGTTCAGATAGATAGGACCTAAACCAGTCTAAAGCAGTTCCCTGTATGCCAACTAAGTGCTCTAGTCTTTGCAATAAGATATCATGGTCGATAGTATCAAATGCAGCACTGAGATCGAGCAAAACAAGAATAGAGACACGTCCCTTGTCTGAGGCTATTAGAATGTCATTTGTGACTTTAACCAGAGCTGTCTCTGTGCTATGATGTGTTCTAAAGCCAGACTGAAGATCTTCAAATAAATCATTTTAAGTAATCACACAACTGTTTTGCGACCGCTTTCTCAAGAATTTTTGAGAGGAATGTAGAAATACATGGGACCCCGCCCCTAATGGTGTATCCAGTTCTCTTCACTAATCCGACTGCGTATGTTCCTGTTTCGTTTTAGACTAGTAGGCCTACACTTGGTGGTGAATGAACCTCTAACCAATGCCAAGAAGAAGAAAAAGAAGATACCAAACTGAAATTGTTTTGAAGGGAGGATAAAGCGGCACAAATCATAAAAAATATAAAACAGAAATAGAACTCAAAACAAAACAAAGGCGCAATGGGTTTAATAAAGGTTCGGGCAAAAGTCATTTTTGTGCATTTTATTTTCTTGATGCCATACAATAGTTTCTTATCTAGTTTCCAAAATATATAATCACCAGATCTCCCATCCCCCTGCTGATGACGATGACCGTCACTTTTATTTTCATAAACAATGTACGCTAGAGGGGGTTCGACCAGAAAGGGTTTCTTCTTCTTCTTGCCGCTTTTGAACATGACGGAAACTATTTGAAAGTTTTTTAATTTGGCTTCTCTTTGTTATAATTATGAGTCCTGGGTCCTGGACTTCGAGTCGTGGCTGAACCTGCTGCGGTCTACTACTTCCTTGATGGCTCCCACAGAATTGTTGACATCCTCGTGGATTCATCTTCCTGTTATACACACATGCATTTCCAAACATTTGGACTACCTATGTTGCAAATGTATTATCTTTTCAATTTACACACGGCATCTATTGCACGTCTGTCCGTCCTGGGAGAGGGATCCCTCCTCTGTTGCTCTCCCTGAGGTTTCTCCCATGTTCCCTTTAAACTGTGGGTTTTCTCCGGAAGTTTTTCCTTGTACGATGTGAGGGTCTAAGGACAGAGGGTCTGAGGACAGAGGGTCTGAGGACAGAGGGTCTAAGGACAGAGGGTCTAAGGACAGAGGGTCTAAGGACAGAGGGTCTGAGGACAGAGGGTCTAAGGACAGAGGGTCTGAGGACAGAGGGTCTGAGGACAGAGGGTCTAAGGACAGAGGGTCTGAGGACAGAGGGTCTGAGGACAGAGGGTCTAAGGACAGAGGGTCTAAGGACAGAGGGTCTGAGGACAGAGGGTCTAAGGACAGAGGGTCTAAGGACAGAGTGTCTAAGGACAGAGGGTCTAAGGACAGAGGGTCTAAGGACAGAGGGTGTCGTATTGTCATACTGATATTCTGTACAAACTGTGAAGTCCACTGAGACAAATGTAACATTTGTGATATTGGGCTATAAATAAACATTGATTGATTATTGTTATTGTTTGTTTTGTTTCTAACATCTTCAATAAATTGACTAATAATAATAATTTAAAAAAAACAAGCACTCAAAACCCACCTCTTCCAACTTCTGTCAAACAACGAAACAAACGCGTCTGGACCGCAGTTTGGATCTGGAAATGTGGAGGAACGCCAGCGGATACATGATGATTTATATAAATAGTTATCACCGCAATAAACCCTATTTAATTGTGTCTTAATGTACAGTATTTAATTTAATATTCTGTTCTCGTACATATCATATTCTACTTACATGTATATAGACTTCTTGCACTGTTTTTTATTCGTATTTTTGTATTCCATTATATATGTTGCTTTGGTGGAGGAGCTTAGGTCAGAAGAATCTCATTGCCATTTCTACACTGAAGCTGCTGAGCATGATGATGATAAAACCTTTGAATCTTGAATCTTGAATCATGACCACAGCAGTCAGAAAGCATTGAGACGTCACACACACACACACACACACACACACACACACACACACACACACACACACACACACACACACACAACCTGTGTAACTACCTGCTTCCTTTCACTGTAACCTGAAGACACCCACAACACCTATAGGCAGGGAATTCATGCCGGCCCGGTACCGAAGTGGGCCGGTCAGACACCCCCCCCCCCCCCCCCCCCCCCCCCCCCGTTGACAATTGACGAGTTGCGCCGGTCGAGTTTCCTGGGCTGATTTTTAGTCAGTCTGCCCCTGCGAAAAGGCAAGTTTATTTATAAAGCACTTTTCAACACAAGGCAATTCTTTACAAAAATGAAAGACATTAAGAGCATAAAACACATTAGAAACATTAAAAAGCAAAGTGCAGTGTGAGATGTGAATATTCAATTAAAAGTAGCGGCAGAAAGGAAAGTCCTCAGCTAGAGATGTAATCCTCTGTAAATGTTTCCATAACACCGTGTGACTGGGGAAGACTAATGAGGGAAACAAAGAGCAGCTGGAAACTCCTACTTCCTCTTTTAATAACATCACTTCACGAAGTGACCTCATGAGATGTGCTACACGTCATTGTTGATGTCACAAACAAACACACATTTCAAACTATACAAGCGCTGGAAAGTACAACTCCAGTAAAATGTATTTGTTCCGTACTTGTATACGCTTTGTTTTCCATAGTATTTAACGGGTTACTTCTCCTTGTATACATTTCAGAGGGGTATGTTGTACTTTCCACTTTATAGATTTATTTTAAAGCTTCAGTTACTATTTATTTAGGTCTACTGTAATAATCATTTATATTAGATTATTAACATATTATATAATCAACAAATGTGGATGTATTATTATCAATCAAGCTTTATAACCACCTTTAATGCATCAATAATAATAAATACACCTTCTGACATTAGTCCTACTGAAGAAGTACTTTAACTTCTGGTACTATATTTTGATTTTTAAACATTTGTATTATTTTTAAACTGTGATATTAAGCACAACCTCTGAGTATTTATGTTATCATACACAGTACACACTGACTGTGCACATGTACACTAACACTCACACTTATTTTCCTTTCATGTTTTTACACATTTTACTCAGCTGGTAATGAAAATATACGTAAAAACAAATAGAAAGACCCAATAAAAAACCCACACACGGCTTTATCTGGGGTTTTCCGTATATGCCTAATCTTTTATCTGTGTGTGTGTGTGTGTGTGTGTGTGTGTGTGTGTGTGTGTGTGTGTGTGTGTGTGTGTGTGTGTGTGTGTGTGTGTGTGTGTGTGTGTGTGTGTGTGTGTGTGTGTGTGTGTGTGTGTGTGTGTGTGTGTGTGTGTGTGTGTGTGTGTGTGTGTGTGTGTGTGTGACGTCTCAATGCTTTCTGACTGCTGTGGTCATGATTCAAGATTCAAGATTCAAAGGTTTTATCATCATCATGATAAAAAAGTACACCATCTACCTCTGAACTATAGTGGAGTAGTACACTAGCATAAGATTGAAATACTAAAGTAAAGTACAAGCCTCAGAATTGTACTTACGTACTTGAGTAAATGTACTTAGTTACTTCCCACCTCTTCTTACTTGTTGGAGTACTTAAGTAAAGTATCTGAGTTCTTCCTGACAAACATCTCAGAGATGACCCCCGTTACTCAGAATGAATATCACAACACTGAGTGCATTAGATCCAGATGCTCCAGAGGATGATGCAACTTGGTGAAGGGACCTGGAGAGGGAAATGAAAACAGGAACGCAGTGACTCATGTTGTTCTCAATGTGTGGAGAGTGAAACCAAATGGAAACAGGAACCTGGTAAACACAGAAGAGTGAAAAGAGGGGAAGGACCAGAGAGAGAGGAAGATGACGTCAGGAAGAAGAATTTCTAAGAAAACCCGGCAGGCATGCAGCTTCACTTCTACTGAAACAGCTGCTGGAAATCAGAGGGGGGAAGTAACTAAGTACATTTACTCAAGTTCTGTATTTAGGTACACTTTAGAGAGGTACTTTTACTTTACTTGAGTATTTCAATTTCATGCTACTGTATACTTTTCCTCAACTACATGTATTTAATAGCTTTAGTTACTTCACAGATCTGGATGAATAATGTGAAATATAACCAAGTGTTGAATCAGACTTTAGTTCCACCTGGAGTAAATCCACCAGCTACCCTGCAGTATACAAAGTCATTCAAACTAGCTGCACCTTCACCAGCTTTGAGAACACTTTCATGATCAATCATTATAAAACATATCATATATATTATTCTGAAATGGACCAATCTGCACAACGACTACTTTTACTGTCTTTCACTATATTTTGATGAGAATACTTTTCTACTTTCACTTGAGGAACATTTTGAATACAGGACTTTTACTGTAACAGAGTATTCCTACACTCTGGTACTTCTACTTTTACTCAAGTACAAGATCTGAGTACTTCTACTTTTACTTAAGAACAAGACCTGAGTACTTCTACTTTTACTCAAGAACAAGATCTGAGTACTTCTACTTTTACTCAAGTACAAGATCTGAGTACTTCTACTTTTACTCAAGTACAAGACCTGAGTACTTCTACTTTTACTCAAGTACATGATCTGAGTACTTCTACTTTTACTCAAGTACAAGACCTGAGTACTTCTACTTTTACTTAAGAACAAGACCTGAGTACTTCTACTTTTACTCTAGTAATAGATCTGAGTACTTCTACTTTTACTCAAGTACAATACCTGAGTACTTCTACTTTTACTCTAGTAATAGATCTGAGTACTTCTACTTTTACTCAAGACCTGAGTACTTCTACTTTTACTCAAGTACAAGACCTGAGTACTTCTACTTTTACTCTAGTAATAGATCTGAGTACTTCTACTTTTACTCAAGACCTGAGTACTTCTACTTTTACTCAAGTACAAGATCCAAGTACTTCTACTTTAACTCAAGTACAACATCTGAATACTTCTACTTTTACTCAAGTACAAGATCTGAGTACTTCTACTTTTACTCAAGTACAAGATCTGAGTACTTCTACTTTTACTCAAATACAAGATCTGAGTACTTCTACTTTTACTCAAGTATAAGATCTGAGTACTTCAACTTTTACTCAAGTACAAGATCTGAGTACTTCTACTTTTACTACAAGATCTGAGTACTTCTACTTTTACTCAAGTATAAGATCTGAGTACTTCTACTTTTACTCAAGTATAAGATCTGAGTACTTCTACTTTTACTCAAGTACAAGATCTGAGTACTTCTACTTTTACTCAAGTACAAGATCCAAGTACTTCTACTTTTACTCAAGTACAAGATCTGAGTACTTCTACTTAAGTACAAGATCTGAGTACTTCTACCTTAACTTAAATATAAGATCTGAGTATTTCTCCCACCTCTGCTGAAAATGCACATATGTTAATCACACACATATTTACAAGTACATGTCATTACAGAATTATAAAATACAGTTTAAAATAAATAAAGTGCATCACATTTATTTCCAAAATACTATACTTTTATCTTTACTTTATCTGCACCAGAGGTGGGAAGTAGTGGAGTACAAATACTTTGTTACTGTACTTAAGTACATGTTTCTGGTATCAGTACTTTACTCCACTACTTGTTTTTCTGATTACTTTTTACTTTGACTTCTTACATGTTGAACACAAATACCTGTACTTTCTACTTCTTACATGTTGAACCCAAATACCTGTACTTTCTACTTCTTACATGTTGAACCCAAATACCTGTACTTTCTACTTCTCACATGTTGAACACAAATACCTGTACTTTCTACTTCTTACATGTTGAACACAAATACCTGTACTTTCTACTTCTTACATGTTGAACACAAATACCTGTACTTTCTACTTCTCACATGTTGAACACAAATACCTGTACTTTCTACTTCTTACATGTTGAAACACAAATACCTGTACTTTCTACTTCTTACATGTTGAACACAAATACCTGTACTTTCTACTTCTTACATGTTGAACTCAAATACCTGTACTTTCTACTTCTCACATGTTGAACACAAATACCTGTACTTTCTACTTCTTACATGTTGAACACAAATACCTTTACTTTCTACTTCTCACATGTTGAACACAAATACCTGTACTTTCTACTTCTCACATGTTCAACTCAAATACCTGTACTTTCTACTTCTTACATGTTGAACACAAATACCTGTACTTTCTACTTCTCACATGTTCAACTCAAATACCTGTACTTTCTACTTCTTACATGTTGAACACAAATACCTGTACTTTCTACTTCTCACATGTTCAACTCAAATACCTGTACTTTCTACTTCTTACATGTTGAACACAAATACCTGTACTTTCTACTTCTCACATGTTGAACTCAAATACCTGTACTTTCTACTTCTTACATGTTGAACACAAATACCTGTACTTTCTACTTCTCACATGTTCAACTCAAATACCTGTACTTTCTACTTCTTACATGTTGAACTCAAATACCTGTACTTTCTACTTCTTACATGTTGAACACAAATACATGTACTTTCTACTTCTTACATGTTGAACACAAATACCTGTACTTTCTACTTCTTACATGTTGAACTCAAATATCTGTACTTTCTACTTCTTACATGTTGAACCCAAATACCTGTACTTTCTACTTCTCACATGTTCAACTCAAATACCTGTACTTTCTACTTCTTACATGTTGAACTCAAATACCTGTACTTTCTACTTCTTACATGTTGAACACAAATACATGTACTTTCTACTTCTTACATGTTGAACACAAATACATGTACTTTCTACTTCTTACATGTTGAACACAAATACCTGTACTTTCTACTTCTTACATGTTGAACACAAATACCTGTACTTTCTACTTCTTACATTTTGAACTCAAATACCTGTACTTTCTACTTCTTACATGTTGAACTCAAATACCTGTACTTTCTACTTCTTACATGTTGAACCCAAATACCTGTACTTTCTACTTCTTACATTTTGAACACAAATACCTGTACTTTCTACTTCTCACATGTTGAACTCAAATACCTGTACTTTCTACTTCTTACATTTTGAACACAAATACCTGTACTTTCTACTTCTCTCATGTTGAACACAAATACCTGTACTTTCTACTTCTCACATGTTGAACACAAATACCTGTACTTTCTACTTCTCACATGTTGAACACAAATACCTGTACTTTCTACTTCTTACATGTTGAACACAAATACCTGTACTTTCTACTTCTTACATGTTGAACACAATACCTGTACTTTCTACTTCTTACATGTTGAACACAAATACCTGTACTTTCTACTTCTTACATGTTGAACTCAAATACCTGTACTTTCTACTTCTCACATGTTGAACTCAAATACCTGTACTTCTACTTCTTACATGTTGAACTCAAATACCTGTACTTTCTACTTCTTACATGTTGAACTCAAATACCTGTACTTTCTACTTCTTACATGTTGAACTCAAATACCTGTACTTTCTACTTCTTACATGTTGAACACAAATACCTGTACTTTCTACTTCTTACATGTTGAACACAAATACCTGTACTTTCTACTTCTTACATGTTGAACCCAAATACCTGTACTTTCTACTTCTTACATGTTGAACACAAATACCTGTACTTTCTACTTCTTACATGTTGAACTCAAATACCTGTACTTTCTACTTCTTACATGTTGAACTCAATACCTGTACTTTCTACTTCTTACATGTTGAACTCAAATACCTGTACTTTCTACTTCTTACATGTTGAACACAAATACCTGTACTTTCTACTTCTTACATGTTGAACACAAATACCTGTACTTTCTACTTCTCTCATGTTGAACTCAAATACCTGTACTTTCTACTTCTTACATGTTGAACACAAATACCTGTACTTTCTACTTCTTACATGTTGAACACAAATACCTGTACTTTCTACTTCTTACATGTTGAACTCAAATACCTGTACTTTCTACTTCTTACATGTTGAACACAAATACCTGTACTTTCTACTTCTTACATGTTGAACACAAATACCTGTACTTTCTACTTCTTACATGTTGAACTCAAATACCTGTACTTTCTACTTCTTACATGTTGAACACAAATACCTGTACTTTCTACTTCTTACATGTTGAACTCAAATACCTGTACTTTCTACTTCTTACATGTTGAACACAAATACATGTACTTTCTACTTCTTACATGTTGAACACAAATACCTGTACTTTCTACTTCTTACATTTTGAACACAAATACCTGTACTTTCTACTTCTTACATGTTGAACACAAATACCTGTACTTTCTACTTCTTACATGTTGAACTCAAATACCTGTACTTTCTACTTCTTACATGTTGAACCCAAATACCTGTACTTTCTACTTCTTACATGTTGAACCCAAATACCTGTACTTTCTACTTCTTACATGTTGAACACAAATACCTGTACTTTCTACTTCTTACATGTTGAACACAAATACCTGTACTTTCTACTTCTTACATGTTGAACTCAAATACCTGTACTTTCTACTTCTTACATGTTGAACACAAATACCTGTACTTTCTACTTCTTACATGTTGAACTCAAATACCTGTACTTTCTACTTCTTACATGTTGAACACAAATACCTGTACTTTCTACTTCTTACATGTTGAACACAAATACCTGTACTTTCTACTTCTTACATGTTGAACACAAATACCTGTACTTTCTACTTCTTACATGTTGAACTCAAATACCTGTACTTTCTACTTCTCTCATGTTGAACTCAAATACCTGTACTTTCTACTTCTTACATGTTGAACACAAATACCTGTACTTTCTACTTCTTACATGTTGAACTCAAATACCTGTACTTTCTACTTCTTACATGTTGAACACAAATACCTGTACTTTCTACTTCTTACATGTTGAACTCAAATACCTGTACTTTCTACTTCTTACATGTTGAACTCAAATACCTGTACTTTCTACTTCTTACATGTTGAACTCAAATACCTGTACTTTCTACTTCTCATATGTTGAACACAAATACCTGTACTTTCTACTTCTTACATGTTGAACACAAATACCTGTACTTTCTACTTCTTACATGTTGAACTCAAATACCTGTACTTTCTACTTCTTACATGTTGAACTCAAATACCTGTACTTTCTACTTCTTACATTTTGAACACAAATACCTGTACTTTCTACTTCTTACATGTTGAACTCAAATACCTGTACTTTCTACTTCTTACATGTTGAACACAAATACCTGTACTTTCTACTTCTTACATTTTGAACACAAATACCTGTACTTTCTACTTCTTACATGTTGAACTCAAATACCTGTACTTTCTACTTCTTACATGTTGAACACAAATACCTGTACTTTCTACTTCTTACATGTTGAACTCAAATACCTGTACTTTCTACTTCTTACATGTTGAACTCAAATACCTGTACTTTCTACTTCTTACATTTTGAACACAAATACCTGTACTTTCTACTTCTCACATGTTGAACTCAAATACCTGTACTTTCTACTTCTTACATGTTGAACTCAAATACCTGTACTTTCTACTTCTTACATTTTGAACACAAATACCTGTACTTTCTACTTCTCACATGTTGAACTCAAATACCTGTACTTTCTACTTCTTACATGTTGAACTCAAATACCTGTACTTTCTACTTCTTACATGTTGAACTCAAATACCTGTACTTTCTACTTCTTACATTTTGAACTCAAATACCTGTACTTTCTACTTCTCACATGTTGAACTCAAATACCTGTACTTTCTACTTCTTACATGTTGAACTCAAATACCTGTACTTTCTACTTCTTACATGTTGAACACAAATACCTGTACTTTCTACTTCTTACATGTTGAACTCAAATACCTGTACTTTCTACTTCTTACATGTTGAACACAAATAACTGTACTTTCTACTTCTTACATGTTGAACTCAAATACCTGTACTTTCTACTTCTTACATGTTGAACTCAAATACCTGTACTTTCTACTTCTCACATGTTGAACACAAATACCTGTACTTTCTACTTCTTACATGTTGAACTCAAATACCTGTACTTTCTACTTCTTACATGTTGAACACAAATACCTGTACTTTCTACTTCTTACATGTTGAACTCAAATACCTGTACTTTCTACTTCTTACATGTTGAACACAAATACTTGTACTTTCTACTTCTCTCATTTTCCAAACAGCTGGTTCCTTTAGTCTGAATGTGTGTTTGATGCGTGATCATTATTCTTTAGAGTCATTGCGTGCCTATTGATTTGAACACGATCCGTGTATCCATCATTTCCTGGTCTTCTCTAAAGAAGAGGGACCAATAGAAACGTTGTCATGTTGCCGTTGTTCAGCATGGAAACATTCATTAGCTAACAATGACATTATTGTCATATTAATATAAAGGGAGGTCAGGTACTCTTTAAAACAGCTGCTAGTTATGGGTACTTTTTACTGAAGTACATTTCAAAGTTCTTTACTTTTACTTGAGTGAAGAAGTTTAGTCAGTACTTCTACTTTCACCAGAGTATTTCTAAACACGAGTATCTGTGCTGCTACTTGAGTACAGGATGTGTACTTCTCCATCTCTGATCTGCACTAATCTCCTGCTGTTGTAATAATGTGGGACAGGTAAAGGTACTCTGATTCTGACTGACTCTACCATCAAACTTCATGATTAACGAGCTCCAAAGGGAAGATAGGAGCTGAAACAACAACAAAGAAACAAAAGAAAAAAGAAATATCTGTGCTTTTTCTCTTTTATTGCCCTCATCCGGGCATCAGAGAGGGGCGGGGCCTGTGAGGGGTTTACCGTAAATTATCTAGAGAAGGTAGCGAAAGCGTGACGTCGCAGCGCGTCTCTGATTGGCGGAGAGTCGGGGGGTAGAGTTGGCTTCCCCCAAATATATAAGCGCGAGCACACGTTGGAGGCTCAGAGAGAAACACCGCGTGAAGAAGGAGATAAAGAGCTTCCGTTGGACTATACTGAGAAACCCGAGGAAACACACCGCTGCTTTTTAATATCACTTTTACAACGTTCAAGCTACTTAAACTCAGGAGAGCCATGCTGACCCTCGCCCTCGTGCTGCTTTTATCCGCCTCCGTCTTCTCAGAGTCGGTAAGTTGTTTTACTGAAAACATTTCTGACAAAGTTTGAAAAAGTTCCAACGGTTACTAAAGACGTTACTACGGTGTTGAGGATTAACGTGCAGGGTGTGAAGTACTTTTACTCAAGTACTGTACTAGTACACGTCTGATGTATATTTACTTGGGTATTTCAATGTTTTGCTACTGTGTACTTTTCCTCCTCTACAGTTCAGGGATGTACTTTTACTCCACTACATGTATTATACCTTAAGTTACTTTAATTAATGATGGTAAATCTAATCAAGTGTTGAATCAGACTTTAGTTCCACCTGGAGTAAATCCTCCAGCTACCCTGCAGTATACAAAGTCATTCAAACTAGCTGCACCTTCACCAGCTTTGAGAACACTTTCATGATCAATCATTATAAAACATATATATATATATTATTCTGAAATGGACCAATCTGCACAACGACTACTTTTACTGTCTTTCACTATATTTTGATGATAATACTTTTCTACTTTCACTTGAGGAACATTTTGAATGCAGGACTTTTACTGTAACAGAGTATTCCTACACTCTGGTACTTCTACTTTTACTGAAGTACAGGATCTGAGTACTTTTACTTTTACTCAAGTACAAGATCTGAGTACTTCTGCTTTTACTCAAGAACAAGATCTGAGTACTTCTACTTTTACTCAAGTACAAGATCTGAGTACTTCTACTTTTACTCAAGTACAAGACCTGAGTACTTCTACTTTTACTCAAGTACATGATCTGAGTACTTCTACTTTTACTCAAGTACAAGACCTGAGTACTTCTACTTTTACTCAAGTACAAGACCTGAGTACTTCTACTTTTACTCAAGTACAAGACCTGAGTACTTCTGCTTTTACTCAAGTACAAGATCTGAGTACTTCTACTTTTACTTAAGAACAAGACCTGAGTACTTCTACTTTTAGTCAAGTACAAGACCTGAGTACTTCTACTTTTACTCAAGTACAAGACCTGAGTACTTTTACTTTTACTCAAGTACAAGATCTGAGTACTTCTACTTTTACTCAAGAACAAGATCTGAGTACTTTTACTTTTACTCAAGTACAAGATCTGAGTACTTTTACTCAAGTACAAGATCTGAGTACTTTTACTCAAGTACAAGATCTGAGTACTTTTACTTTTACTCAAGTACAAGATCTGAGTACTTTTACTTTTACTCAAGTACAAGATCTGAGTACTTTTACTTTTACTCAAGTACAAGATCTGAGTACTTCTACTTTTACTCAAGTACAAGATCTGAGTACTTTTACTTTTACTCAAGTACAGGATCTGAGTACTTTTACTTTTACTCAAGTACAAGATATCGTATCGATAAGTATTGTGTGTCAACATCTGAATTTATAAAGTAAATAAGACTGAAAAATAAATGCAGTGGAGTAAAAAAAGACTGAATTGGCTTTCAAAATGTAGGGGAGTAGAAGTATAGTTATAAGTTATAAGTAGTATATGATTAATATACTCAGGAAAAGTAGACCTACAAGTACCTCAGATGTGTACTTAACTAGAGTACTTAAGTTAATGTACTTGGTTTCTTTCCATCACTGTATATTTGGTTTTATTTTTGAATGTTTAAACTTGTTTTCAGTTGTGTGTGTGTGTGTGTGTGTGTGTGTGTCAATAACAAAACATGGAAAAATACATTAAATTGTAAAACTGGCTCTTTGAATGGAAATATAAAATACTAGAAAACCATGCAAGACAACAATATGGAAAAATACTGAACATGTACAAAAAAAATACTGTAAATAAACTCATAGTCCAACATGTTTTAACTTTATGACGTGTTTTCTGAGAGGTGCCAGTGGAAATGACCCCTCCTCAGATTCTGCAGAGAAGGTAAACAGTGCCTTGCTGTGTTGTGGAAAGCTAAAGGCTGACTTAATCCTGGAGGAATGTGAGCGTCACTGAGCTGGAGGTGGCGAACATCACACACGTTATTTCCCATTTGAAAGAGTCCCGTCCCGTAATCCCCCTTTTTCTGATTTGTTTGTATGGGCTGTTTAACACAGCGTCACGTCTGGTTTCCCTTTGTTGTCCTGTATGTTATTGACACCTTTACTTTACCGTCACCCAGTTTCATCAGTAACTCTTTTATGAAAGGAGAAAAGTAAAATGTCATGTGACGGTGGTGTGTTAGAGTAACGTGTGGAGGGTGGGATAAGATGGTTATTAAATGGATTAGTCGGATGTATCTGGCCTAATTCATGCAATCACGTGACAGTGTTTGGATGATGGTTGGATTCGGTTAGCTTTCAAGTGTCTCTACTGTATGCTAATTTTATTATATGTACAGCACTTTGGCTCGACCATAAATCATTTATAAATGTGCTATATAAATAAAACTTGATTTGATTTTCATGCAGTGTAGATGGAAACAGGAAGTGGTCTATCCAACGGAAACCTGGGATCATATTTAGGCCTGCATTAAAGTTGATTAATTCAGTGAAGAAACACTCCAAATACAGTTGGAAATGTATTTGTTATGCATTAAAATAATTGTCCCCTTCGAGATTATTTAGCTTTTCCTGATTTGTTTTGAGCATAGTTGGAACACGTGAGAATCTGATAATGGTGTTAGCAGAAAAGTAAAGAACACAGTATGACTTTGGTCTTATTTGGGGAATTTAGCATCTATCTTTCTGCGAGTAAATACAGAAAGATAGAATCCAAAGTATCACAAGTAACCAATGTTTACTTGTTTGGTTACTTGTTCGTTTGGTTACTTGTGATTTAGTTTGTGTGTACTGGAGTGCTAACTGAAGCAGGCTCTCTGGATGCCACCCACCCACACAGACCCACCCCCCCCCCCATGTCAGCCCAGTTGGTCAGTACAACTGGTGTTAAAGGGCAACAAAACACTGACTTTACCAGTCCTTTGAGACTGGAGTGCATGCCTGAAATAGAGGGCTGCAGGAATGTATTAGCATTTAGCCCTTCCAGTTTGGAGGAATAACATGTTTCTGGTTGTTATCCAGAAATAAGGTCTGTGGTTAACACAAGCTGAAGAGATTTTTATTCTACGGCATAAAATACGTCAGTAAATGCCCCACTGGTGAATTAAAAAACAGTTACATTGCTAACAAGTGTCTAAATGAGACGACTAAACGTCATCAGGCTCAACATTAGCCACCTTTAGCTTAGCGGTGGTGACGTGAAGTCATGTGACCGTGCTGTAGTTCGTTTATAGCCCAACATTAGCCTCCTTTAGCTTAGCGGTGGTGACGTGAAGTCATGACCGTGCTGTAGTTCCTTTATAGCCCAACATTAGCCTCCATTAGCTTAGCGGTGGTGATGTGAAGTCATGTGACCGTGCTGTAGTTCCTTTATAGCCCAACATTAGCCTCCTTTAGCTTAGCGGTGGTGACGTAAAATCATGACCGTGCTGTAGTTCCTTTATAGCCCAACATTAGCCTCCTTTAGCTTAGCGGTGGTGACGTGAAGTCATGACCGTGCTGTAGTTCGTTTATAGCCCAACATTAGCCACCTTTAGCTTAGCGGTGGTGACGTGAAGTCATGACCGTGCTGTAGTTCCTTTATAGCCCAACATTAGCCACCTTTAGCTTAGCGGTGGTGACGTGAAGTCATGACCGTGCTGTAGTTCCTTTATAGCCCAACATTAGCCTCCTTTAGCTTAGCGGTGGTGACGTGAAGTCATGACCGTGCTGTAGTTCCTTTATAGCCCAACATTAGCCACCTTTAGTTTAGCGGTGGTGACGTGAAGTCATGTGACCGTGCTGTAGTTCCTTTATAGCCCAACATTAGCCACTTTTAGCTTAGCGGTGGTGACGTGAAGTCATAACCGTGCTGTAGTTCCTTTATAGCCCAACATTAGCCACCTTTAGCTTAGCGGTGGTGACTTGAAGACATGTGACCGTGCTGTAGTTCCTTTATAGCCCAACATTAGCCTCCTTTAGCTTAGCGGTGGTGACGTGAAGTCATGACCGTGCTGTAGTTCCTTTATAGCCCAACATTAGCCACCTTTAGTTTAGCGGTGGTGACGTGAAGTCATGTGACCGTGCTGTAGTTCCTTTATAGCCCAACATTAGCCACTTTTAGCTTAGCGGTGGTGACGTGAAGTCATGACCGTGCTGTAGTTCCTTTATAGCCCAACATTAGCCACTTTTAGCTTAGCGGTGGTGACGTGAAGTCATGACCGTGCTGTAGTTCCTTTATAGCCCAACATTAGCCTCCATTAGCTTAGCGGTGGTGACGTGAAGACATGTGACCGTGCTGTAGTTCCTTTATAGCCCAACATTAGCCTCCTTTAGCTTAGCGGTGGTGACGTGAAGTCATGTGACCGTGCTGTAGTTCCTTTATAGCCCAACATTAGCCACCTTTAGCTTAACGGTGGTGAAGTGAAGTCATGTGACCGTGCTGTAGTTCCTTTATAGCCCAACATTAGCCTCCTTTAGCTTAGCGGTGGTGACGTGAAGTCATGTGACCGTGCTGTAGTTCCTTTATAGCCCAACATTAGCCGCCTTTAGCTTAGCGGTGGTGACGTGAAGTCATGTGACCGTGCTGTAGTTCCTTTATAGCCCAACATTAGCCACCTTTAGCTTAGCGGTGGTGACGTGAAGTCATGTGACCGTGCTGTAGTTCCTTTATAGCCCAACGTTAGCCACCTTTAGCTTAGCGGTGGTGACGTGAAGTCATGTGACCGTGCTGTAGTTCCTTTATAGCCCAACATTAGCCGCCTTTAGCTTAGGCGGTGGTGACGTGAAGTCATGTGACCGTGCTGTAGTTCCTTTATAGCCCAACATTAGCCACCTTTAGCTTAGCGGTGGTGACGTGAAGTCATGTGACCGTGCTGTAGTTCCTTTATAGCCCAACGTTAGCCACCTTTAGCTTAGCGGTGGTGACGTGAAGTCATGTGACCGTGCTGTAGTTCCTTTATAGCCCAACATTAGCCACCTTTAGCTTAGCGGTGGTGACGTGAAGTCATGTGACCGTGCTGTAGTACCTTTATA
This sequence comes from Gymnodraco acuticeps, assembly GCF_902827175.1. Taxonomy (NCBI): domain Eukaryota; kingdom Metazoa; phylum Chordata; class Actinopteri; order Perciformes; family Bathydraconidae; genus Gymnodraco; species Gymnodraco acuticeps. The sequence continues at coordinate 2,158 of NW_022990291.1, read as the reverse complement.
GCCCAACATTAGCCTCCTTTAGCTTAGCGGTGGTGACGTGAAGTCATGTGACCGTGCTGTAGTTCCTTTATAGCCCAACATTAGCCACCTTTAGCTTAGCGGTGGTGACGTGAAGTCATGTGACCGTGCTGTAGTTCCTTTATAGCCCAACATTAGCCACCTTTAGCTTAGCGGTGGTGACGTGAAGTCATGTGACCGTGCTGTAGTTCCTTTATAGCCCAACATTAGCCACCTTTAGCTTAGCGGTGGTGACGTGAAGTCATGTGACCGTGCTGTAGTTCCTTTATAGCCCAACATTAGCCACCTTTAGCTTAGCGGTGGTGACGTGAAGTCATGTGACCGTGCTGTAGTTCCTTTATAGCCCAACATTAGCCTCCATTAGCTTAGCGGTGGTGACGTGAAGACATGTGACCGTGCTGTAGTTCCTTTATAGCCCAACATTAGCCTCCTTTAGCTTAGCGGTGGTGACGTGAAGTCATGTGACCGTGCTGTAGTTCCTTTAATAGCCCAACATTAGCCACCTTTAGCTTAACGGTGGTGAAGTGAAGTCATGTGACTGTGCTGTAGTTCCTTTATAGCCCAACATTAGCCTCCTTTAGCTTAGCGGTGGTGACGTGAAGTCATGTGACCGTGCTGTAGTTCCTTTATAGCCCAACATTAGCCGCCTTTAGCTTAGCGGTGGTGACGTGAAGTCATGTGACCGTGCTGTAGTTCCTTTATAGCCCAACATTAGCCACCTTTAGCTTAGCGGTGGTGACGTGAAGTCATGTGACCGTGCTGTAGTTCCTTTATAGCCCACGTTAGCCACCTATTAGCTTAGCGGTGGTGACGTGAGTCATGTGACCGTGCTGTAGTTCCATTTATAGCCAAACATTAGGCCCGCCTTTAGCTTAGCGTGGTGACGTGAAGTCATGTGACAACCGTGCTGTAGTTCCTTTATAGCCCAACATTATCCACCTTTAGCTTAGGCGGTGGTGACGTGAAGTCATGGTGCACCAAGTGGCTGTAGTTCCTTATAGCCCAACATTAGCCACCTTTAGCTTAGCGGTGGTGACGTGAAAGTCATGTGGGACCCGTGCCTGTAGTTCCTTATAGAGCCCAACATTAGTGCCACCTTTAGATTAGCGGGTGGTGACGTGAAGTCATGTGACCGGGCTGTAGTTCCTTTATAGCCCAACATTAGCCACCTTTAGCTTAGCGGTGGTGACGTGAGTCATGTGACCCAGTGCTGGTAGTTCCTTTATTAGCCCAACATTAGGCCACCCTTTATCATTAGCGGTGGTGACATTGAAGTCATGTGACCGTAGCTGTAGTTCCTTTATAGCCACATTAGCCACCTTTAGCTTAGGCGGTGGTGACGGTGAAGTCATGTGACCAGTGGCTGTAGTTCCTTATTAGCCCAACATTAGCCACCTTTAGCTTAGGCGTGGTGACGTGAAGTCATGTGACCGTGCTGTAGTTCCTTTAATAGCCCACAGTAGCCCACTTTAGCTTAGCGGTGGTGACGTGAAGTCATGTGACCAGTGCTGTATTTCCTTTATAGCCCAACATTAAGCCGCCTTTAGCTTAGCGGTGGGTGACGTGAAGTCATGTGACCCGTGCTGTAGTTTCCTTTATAGCCCACATTAGCCACCTTTAGCTTAGCGGTGGTGACGTGAAGTCTGTGACCGTGCTGTAGTTCCTTTAATAGCCCAACATTAGCCACCTTAGCTTAGCGGTGGTGACGTGAAGTCATGTGACCGTGCGTAGTTACCTGTTATAGCCCAACATTAGCCAGCCTTTAGCTTAGCGGTGGGTGAACGTGGAAGTCAATGTGAAAAAAAACCAGTGCTGTAGTACCTTTAATAGCCCAACATTAGCACTCCTTAAGCTTAGCGGTGGTGGACGTGAAAGTCATGTGACCAGTGCTGTAGTTCCTTTATAGCCCAACATTAGCCACCTTAGCTTAGCGTGGGTTGACGTGAAGTCATGTGACACCCGTGCTGTAGTTCCTGTAAATAATAAAGATAGCCCAACATTAGCCCACCTTTAGCTTAGAAGCGGGTGGGTGACGTGAAAGTCATGTGACCGTGCTGTAGTTCCTTTAATAGGCCCAACTTAGCCAACCTTTAGCTTAGCGGTGGTGGGGACGTGAAGTAAGGTGACCGTGCTGTAGTCC
>NW_022990290.1:0-38903 GCF_902827175.1 Gymnodraco acuticeps | reverse complement strand
GAGAGAGAGAGAGAGAGAGAGAGAGAGCTCTGATGATTGTTGCCTTGTGCATCATCAACAATTAGTGGTGGATAGTGTTGTTGCACCCAGATGGTACTTTAGGATTTACACTGTTATATAAGCGGAGGGTGTGTGGGGTGGGGGGGTCAGCAGGCCTGAGGAAGATGAGAGACCTGACACATCATGAGAAGCTTTTATCACACACCAGCAGACCCAAGACACAGCAGGACACACTTTGGGAAATCATTGACCTAAAATCCTGGAAGGGAATGACTCAGACATCGACAAATCCGTCTTTCTTTCCATCAGCTATATGAATATTTTGGGTCTATAATGGTCAAGTTAAATAAATGTAGTCTTTGATATAACAAAGATGTCTAAATCCTCGGTTATCGTAGAATATACTTTTAAACACAAAATTCCCAGAAAGGTAATCTTGGTGGGGAACCTTGGTGCCCTAAATAGTATCTGAGGCTCCGAGTCACATCCTTATCTTGTTTGTTTTTGCTGACCAGCCACTCAAAACCCAAAGATATCTATGTTTGATGAGATAAAAAAGCTAGCAAGAAGGAAGGTTAAAATAGAATTGTTTTGTTTCCCAAAGAGTGACTTAAATATTTGAACTGAATGAAAATAAGCTAAGTGTTCCAGCATGTTCTGCTACTCACAGTGTTACGGACCAGAGGCAACACTAACTTGTCTCAAATAGTGACTGAAAGTAGAGATGACATCAACATCTGAATTTGAAAATACCTGTAGATATACAATATCATTGACAACAAGAATTTTGTAACAACATTTTTCTATTTGATACAAATGTAAAAAAAGAAAATGACATTGAAATGTTGGGTAAATAAAAAATGGAAAAAATATTTCTCCATCAGAATGCCTTAAGTGTGGTTCTTAGAGAATCTCAAGACGCAACCAAATCAGATGAGAGCTGCATGAAGCTGTTAAGACTATAGAAACAAAACATAACTAGCTGTTTTCACCACACAGGTCTGCGCCCAACCTTGCAGTGAGCATAGAGTAAACTGAGTATTATTAATACAGCTGGAGTCAGAACATCTGGAAACTATATATGGGGCTTTAAATATTTGTCATGCCTTAAAGTCTTAAACTAACAGTAGACCAAGGAATGTTTTAAGAAAGCGTAACAAGAAGTAGCATTTACTTAAGTTGTCACAGCTAAACGGTGTGCTGAACATGCTTTAGTCTCTGCCAGTGTCAGAGCTTATTTTAAAGCACTGTGTCTTCACAGTGTTTACGAGGGTCTGTAGTGGCGCTCTGTTTGCAGTGCTTTCATTCACAAGAACATTTTATCATGAGAACTCCTGTTTTATGGCTGCCACAGAGACGAGGAACAGCAGGAACACACACACACACACACACACACACACACACACACACACACACACACACACACACACACACACACACACACACACACTGACTGTGCTTTTGTCTTCCTCCTTTGGAATGTAGATGTAATGTAAATGAGCAAACATCTACCCGGCTTGTAAACTACTGTGTGTGTTTACATGAGTGAGTAAGGAGCGTGGATACGGTTAAAGGTCCTTACACACTTTGCAGTGTTTTCCAGTGCGAGACATGGCCAAGATGCAGGAGACGTGAGGCGTCGTGAGGCGACGTGAGGCGACGTGAGGCGACGTGAGGAGACGTGAGGAGACGTCGACGTGAGGAGACGTGAGGAGACGTGAGGAGACGTGAGGAGACGTGAGGCGACGTGAGGAGACGCGAGGAGACCTGAGGCGACGCGAGGAGACGTGAGGCGACGCGAGGAGACGCGAGGCGACGCGAGGAGACGCGAGGCGACGCGAGGAGACCTGAGGCGACGCGAGGCGACGTGAGGAGACGCGAGGAGACGTGAGGCGACGCGAGGATACGTGAGGCGACGTGAGGATGAACATGGAAGATGTGGTCCAGCTATCCACTTTAATTTCTTTAGTAGGAACATGGGGAGACTTTTCCCACACATTGCAGCCTCTTCACTGTGGGAGCTTCCTTTCAACCTAATCTGAATCCAATTTGGAAGTAGTCTCAGGAGTCTAGTGAGGAACATCGACTTGTTCCAGAAAACACAATCAAATATTTATGTTGGGCCAGCTCCCGCTTCCAGGCCACTCGTTTCTATGTCACATCCCAGAGTGACCAACATCCAGCTCTCTGGTGACCATTCAGGCCAAAGACTAGATGTGTAAGTTCCTACTCACAAAGTTTTAAATATAACCACTTCTACAAAACTCCCAAAAAAAGCTCTCAGTTGCCTGTATATTTAGAAGATTTGCTCAAGCTGTGTTATGATGACACACCCTTTCTTTAGCTGATTATCTGTTAAATATTTGTTAACATTGGCAAAGAGCTAAATGAAGTTAGTCTATCTCTTCCTGGAAAAAAAGATTCCACTGTTTTGAGTTAAAATTTGTATTAACCGATTGTACATTTTAACGTTTTCATGATCTGTTCAAGTGAAGTCATGTAAAATGTTGTTTTTGCTGAGAAAATGCAGTTGTTTTAATATGCTTTCACAGCAATATAAAACATAGATATTATTATATATATGAAATATAGGAGAGGGAAATATGACCTGTTGAACTTATAACTAAGCAGCTAATAATACATCCTTTTAAACTATTAATGCCAACTGCTTTTCCTCATACGGTCTGCTCTTTCTGGGAAGATGATTTTAATATTTTGATACCCTGGGAATTTTTTTTTAGAACTATATACAAAACAACAATTGATTCTTATTCAAGAATCTTCCAACTGAATATTTTTTCCAAGATTACCGCTAGAAAAAAACAACTCAACATCTTTAATATTGAACCATCACCATTATGTAGATTCTGTGATGAGGAAGAGGAAGACCAGATGCATTTATTTTGTTATTGTCCATATGTTGGAAGTCTGTGGTCTAAGATTCAAAATTGGCTGAAGACAATCAATATTTAATTTACATGTACACCCTTTAATATTGTATTTGGGCTTTTAGATGAAGACCGCACACAATTCATAAATACAACTATTCTTCTGGCTAAAATACATATTTTTAAAACTCAATCAAGGAGTAATCTTAATTGAAGGTGTTTGAAGACTAGATTAAAAATACAATTTATTTTGGAAAAAAATGATTGCCACAAAAAATCAAAGGGTGGCTGAACACGCCATGAAATGGGAAATAATGAGTTCTAACGAAGAGTGGGATTAAAGGAACAATAAATATGCTCGCCATGTTGTGTTTTTGGTGGTATTTGGTTGTCAACCTATTTTTGTTTTTGAAATGTTGAAGTGATCCTACTGACTGTATCTTTATTTCTTCTGTTTGTGTTTTGTTTTTGTCTGAGATGGGAATGTCATCTCATATATGTTATTGTTATGTCCATGTATGTGTCTTTATATAACATATTTCATCAAACCAAATATTTAAATAAAAAGGAAATCACTTAATTGGTATCAAAATGCCTGTGGGGGGTATCTCAGCGGTACTTCACTGGTATTAGTTTGGAATAATACATTTCTGCCATGGTGACATCCTTCAATGCAGTACTCAATTTAGAATTGTTTATCGATTGCCAAAAAGACAGATACATACATTTGCATACAGCAAGCGTACTTCTTAACGTTATGTTAAAGAGATGAGAGTATTACATGCTTGAATACATTTCCTTTAAGGTACATTTTGACCACATCCAAATGTGCTTTAATAAGTGATTAACTTTGTACAATTATGCGATAAAGACAAGCTTGAATCAACTATAAGGAATGTCTTAAATTGAGTATTCCTTTATTGGTATTACAGACAATAGCTCTGGGAATCAATAAATGCTTATCTTATCAACACTTACTCAACATTTATCTTCTATAAACTGGGGGTACTTATACAAATATGGAGCTCTTCTCTTTTGAAAGTTATTTATACTATTTAAAATCATAGTATTTGCCTCACAGATGAGCTGACTTGGGGAGTAACGGATTACATGTAACGGGTTTATGTAATTAGGATACAAAAAAAAAGGTAAATGATCCCCTTACAGTTACATAAAAAAAGATCAAATATGATTACTGTCACATTTTATTTTATTTTATGGAGATTACCAGCAGGCTTACAATGTTTCAATACATTTGAAAATGAAGATCAATATATTACTGGTGGACTGAATTTTCTTTTTGGTTTTCATTGAGGCTACTTGCATTCTTCTCACTTGTAAATATATATATTTGAAATGCAACACACACACAGCGCTGCCTAGCTCCTTTCTATTTGACCTAAACTGGAGGCGCCACACACAGGGAACTAGTGAAGGTGCAGATGGTGAATGTGATACTTGCTGAGTAGTTGACATTGTGTCAATGCTCAGAAACAGAAGCGTGGTCTATGCTGATGTGGCCACACCGAGTCAATGTGGTTTCTGGTTATAAAATCAAGTTTCATGGTTTCTTTTGTCACTCACTCTTTCAGAATGGATAGCCATTAGTGTCACAGATCTGACCTTTCAGAAATGTACTGCTCCCTGGCACCCTCATGCTGGGACAGCCTATAGAAAGTGGGTGGAGGGATTGGAGATCAGTCAGTGAGCTGCCCACAGGCTTGGTAGTGGGTGGTGGCTAGAAGAGGAGAACCCTACAGTATATTATTTAACTGAAGAGTATAATCTGTACAAGGCCGGGGCGAGTGGAGAGCACTTGGCTTTATGTGCTCGTATTGTCCTCGGGGATAAAAACCTTGTTATTAACTCAGCCTGACTCACAGGCCTCAATAAACGGTCAAACACCTTTTTTCTTTTCGGGTTAAAGCTCCAAGCAACACAACATGAAGGTGAATTACACCTGAACTGAGGAAAAATAAGATCAAACATGACCAACGCCCTAACACCAACCCTAAATGTGCCAGCAGTGAGAACAAGGAAATGTTGAGTCCCCAAAGTTTTATGTTAGAAAGGTATAGTACGGGCACAGCACATAGAAACTGCTGGATGCTAACTTGCATATGTTGGGCAATTTGCACAATTAGCATAGTTTCATTATTCATTATTATTTTTACTATTACATTGCATTTAGCTGACGCTTTTATCCAAAGCGACTTACAATAAGTGCGTTCGACCAACAAAATACAACTTGAAGAAAACAGAATCATATAAGTACATCGGGCTTCATAGAGCAACAACATTTCAAGTGCTACTCAACTGGCTTTAGGTAAGCCAGTCCTTTATTAGTATAAAAGTGCTTCGTTAATATTTCTATCGCTCGAAGTGGAGTCGAAAGAGATGAGTTTTCAGTTTGCGCCGGACAATAGATCAAATATGGCCCGGCCAATTTGACCAATTTCAGTTTGGTCTTGAGGATGTTGGATACATTCGGACATTTCAAGGATAATAACTGGCCGTTTTGAATCCCCTAAAACTTTCAAATCAGCCCAACGAGAGTACAAACATGACTACTTTATGGTTAGAACTGCAATTTGTTTCATCCTGAAAATGTCAGAAATTGATTCAACATCCTCAAATACCTCTAAAACCACTCCAAAATGGGCCAATACATTGTTAAGCTAGTGTCTGCATATGCTAATCAATTCTCATCAATGCAACTTATGCCAATTGTGCAAAGTTAGCATCTGGCAGTTTCTATATGTTCACAATAGGACTCTATGAGCTTTCAAATAGACTATAACCTTAATGTTGACGTATAAATAGAGTTCATGGCTCCAAAACATTTAAAGAACCACTCGGATAAAAAGCTGACAGCCCAGCTAAGCACAATATTAAAAGCTCTCTTTGAATTACAACCTCGTTAATTACCCTGTTTTATCACAGCAGCATGTCCTGTCCAATCCAATAAAAGTGACACATAATCAAAAAAGGAATAATATTGAACAACATAACCTTTGACTTTGTACTCTTTTACTGTCCAGCTGTTCTCCACAGCCCCTGGAGACACACTGGGAAAAACCATTAACCACAGCCCGTGGTAAAACTTTTCAACTTTTAGCCAACATTTACATTTTTCTCGCCTACTCCCGCTTTCACCTCCGACAGAGCTGGTGACGAGAAGCACTTCACACCAAGTAAATAATAGCCACATGTAGAAAGTCTCCTTGTGTTTGCCTTTCTGCTTTCAACAGCCTAACAATGTTCCTACTGTTTAGTCATGTCCTGCATGTTTTCTGTTTGCCACTCTGTGAATTTTCCAGACCTGTGAATTATCACAGGTCTGGAAAATGTGTTCTATATGTGTGAATCACCATGAACACTTCTCATTGTACTTGCCATTATATTATCCAGTACTTATCCACAGTTTTTCTCCAACACAGTGCAATAAAACTCCTCAAAATATTGATTTAGAAAATTCTTACCAATTTTTGCACCTCGGTGACGGTCGATGCAGCGTTAGTCCCGATGCTTGTTATTTCCTGTTACAGCTGCAGTGTGAATTTAAAACGTGGATGATTGTGACAGTGACTGATCACATCCACCTGAAGGAACACACTGCAGACAGTATATATGATTTTAGTAACACGTTCTCAACACTTCAGGCTTGAAAGGTGGTTGTACAAGTGTCAGTCCTCTGTGAAGGGTGTGACGGGCACAACCGTTCAAATTGATTCCAAAGGAGACTCGCTGTCACACAGACTCACTAAAAACACTATTATCAACTTCTTCCCCTCGCTCCATAAACTGTATCCAGCATGTCTCTCTTCCTCTGGGTTGTGCTATTGCCTCGTCATGGCCCACTACTGTTGTCCCCTGCTGATCAGAGGAGAAGTGAAGGACAGGTGAAATATCTTCCATGGACTTAATGACCCAAAATGTTCCCTCAGCCTACAGGACGTAGCCTGTTGATTCTCGAAACACATATTTTTGGGAATGGGCAAAGTATTTCTAATACTAATTGATATTTTTCTAATGACTTAAGAATGAAGATCAAGCACCTTTACTTATTTGGTTTTCCATACTCCTAACTTGGCTTCTATGAAATTCATTTTTTGCAGCTCTTGTCGGTGAAACGCCTTTCTACACTACATACTTAGCAAAACACACACACTATGAGAATATCTGGTGAACACAGTGGAACATATACACTATCTGCTTATTAACTAGATATTCAGACTCAAGAGTGTATTATTAAAAGGAAGAAAAAGCTCTTTAGGGAACCATCAGAAATGTTGCTTTGCTCTCAGCAGTCGAACGGTCTGTCAGTGTTTGATTGACAGCCGAGTGCCGAGGTACACCGTAGGAGTCGCAGTACACAGACCTGCGCTGCAGCCTCCATGTTGTGGGCGGACAGTGTGTTGTTGGTGCTATTAAAGAGTAAGAACCCCATCCTGCCTTCTGACATTAACTCGTACGTGCTGTTTAATGTGCTGCAGCCTGCTAACTGACGTTAACTCTGTGAGTGTTGGACTTCTTCAACAAGCTAACAACCAGGACAAGACGCTAAGTGTGAGATTAATAGAATGGGGCAGGAATAAATACTAAAACCAGGAACATTTGTTTGCATTTCATCAATTACAGTGTCCTCGTCTTCAAGTCATGTTTTTTTTATGTGCTTTTTTTGAGAAGCCTGAAATTGGAAATGTGGCCAACAAAAGCTAACAAGTTACGATTCCCGCCTTTTATTCCACCACATAAAATAGGTCAGTTAATAAATGTTTTATAATATAGCAGTTGCTATCAAGTGACTAAATGAGACACATACTCAACACACCAAACCATTAGCCGCCTTTAGCTTAGCGGTGATGATGCACAACAATAATAAAGCAATGTAGTTATTTTTAAATTAAAATAATAGATATCCATGAAAGGTTTGTTAATGTGTAGCGATTATCATATACAGGTGTTTGCCACATATTTAGTTTTCTGGATTGTTTCTAAAATCCACAGTAAAATTCCCATTGCTTTTTGGCAAAGGATGGATTGCGATGCTAACTTCTGGGTTAGCATACACAAATATGTCATCACTGTACCAATCAATAAGGAGGACACTTTATCAGTGATGGCTGTCTGGCTCAGTGTGACCACAAAACTCTGATCTCTGATCTCACAACAGACATTTGGCTTTATCTACATAAAGATTGATCTGCGTTTAACAGATACCAGAACATTCTGTTAAATCAATGCTAAACCTTTGCTTTCTGGTTCCTCCTGAGGACTTGAGACACATTATACAATTTAATATTGAATGAACACGTCTCCACTTCAGAAGTCTGGTATTTTGTCAGTGTGGAAATAACATCTAAACCAGAGACTAGCTTAGCAAAGTTACATTGTGTACTCCTCTTTCACTGCTTATTTTCCCTGCTCTACTTTCATATTTGAACAAAGTTCTCCCCTTTGTTACCTCAGGTTCGCTATCAGACACTAATTAGATGGCTTGCATGTTGGATCGAAAAAAGCCTCTCATTTGATTTCCGGTAAGGCTGCCTGCAGAGTTTCAACGTTCTTTCTGAACCGGCTTTGATGAACAGCGATCTACTGTATTTGCACAACACAACACAGTGGGTAGTGAGCTGTAATTGGAGGAGCTGTCAAGCCAGAAGAGAGGAAGGCTGAAGTTCTCTTCCAACAACAATTTAGCGGCTCCCTTCCAGACAGATGCAGCTGAACACCTGTCAGAGGAAAACTGTTCATTTGAAGTGAAAGCTTTTCTGCACTGTGGTAAAAGCTGCTGCTATTCACATGCACACCAATTTGGTATCTGCCGTTGCCTCCAGTCATGGACAGGAGGTGATAGTTAACTGTTAAGGTTGTCTCGTATCACAACCATGCACACAGTGTATTCAAAGTTCCCGTGCTATTATACACAGACGTGCTGATCGAGGTCTACGGGTCAAGAAAACACACCTGCCCAATCAGCAAATAGTCTGGGAAAGTGTGGACAGGAAATGTGCTTTCCATGGAAAAATGAGGATGGGGAAGAAATAATGGAAATGAAGATCAAAAGGCTACACACACACACACACACACACAGCCACACTTCCGCTAATCCACTTAAAGTACCTGACGATGCACCTGGACTGAATCGGTGTTATCAGCCTATATACACACTCACACACACACACGCGCATACAGAGCACAGAGCCTTTTGTTAGGGCAGTTGTGTGTTGTTAACACAAATTAGCACACAGAGCCAAGTGTGTGTGTGTGTGTGAGTGTGTGTGGCTGCTGAGACCACATCATGTACTGAGTGGGTATTAAACATTGCTTTAATAACACTCTACCATAACTACTGATGTCTGATAACAGCATTTGCAACTACTACATGTTTCTGTTTCTTGTAGAGAGAAACAGCACACAGTAACCAATCATGGGCAACTGGCAATATTCCAAGAAACTTTGTTATACTACATTTTTTAAAACTTACATTAAGCCTTGTGGGAAGAAGAGTTTTATCTGTTCCACTAATGTCCTTAAAAGCCTTACAGTGTACTAGTCATTCAAAATGACTTCTGAGTGGTTATCAATTCTGACCTTTTTTTGTATTGCTAAATATCACAGGATCAAGCTGGATGGGAAATAGTAATATCTCATTGTTAACTGTGTCCCCGTGCACAGCCATGAAGAACTGCCTTGCTATGACAAGTTACATCAATAAAGACGTGTATGTTATGTTTAATTAGGGATGCCACCATTATTTTAAACATCATTTAATCTTAGGGTTATTTCTGTTTAAGTATTCAGTCTATGAAATGTCAAGAGAAAAGAAAATTAATCATGAAAGCTATGAAGGTCCAAGACAACTTAAATGTAAATATAATCAATTTCCAAACAAATATGACAGAGAAAATAAGCAGTTGAGAAGTTCAAAGTATAGAATATATGTCATGTTTCACAATCATTGCTTTAAAAATGATCTAATTATGGAAAAAGTTGCATCTCTTCCTTCTGTTGGCCAATCACTAAACTTTACATTTGGGTTGTCATAGTCTTTTTTTGAACTAGGCTACACCCATCTTAAAAACAATCCACACACAATGCAAGGCAAGACAGAGTAAACAAGTGAAATTATTTTTAGTTTTATGTGGAACAAACCAAGAGGAGTTCAAAGAGAGAACCCTGAAGAAATGGAGCTACATTTTCAACATCTCTTGCCTCACGATCTCAATAACAGCTTCTCTCCGTCAGCACATGCTCTCTCTCTGAGGATGAAAGTAGTGATTCAGAGCTGAAAGAAAGCTACAAGTACAAACTTCGGGCAAACACCAGCTAATGAAAGACACACTATGATCACATACTTAAAGATGGAAGATGAAAGCCCTGATTAAATCTTCGGACCAAGACACAATAATCAAAGGTTTATATGAAGTACTTATCAGTTGCAGACTGCTTGTACCGCCTATTCATTAAAAGGACATAAATCCAATTTCTTCAACATTTTTAAAAATGTGAGTTGGTTTGAGCAATACAAAAAAAAAGGCAACAACAGGTCAACTGACAAATCAAGAGTGAAGGAATGAGTTTCAATACCCAGAAAGACTAGATGTCATCACGCCAGACATTATCCGCCTTTAGCTTAGCGGTGACGCAACCTTGCTGTAGTTTGTGTATAACATAACGTTAGCTTTTAACTTCTAGCGATTACAATAAACAATTCTTCAAAATCATAAATGTTGTGTTAGCATGTGGAAATCATCCCACTGAACACAATGTGAATTAGCCAAAGAGCAAAGAGCTAATTTCCTGCAATATTCAAAAATTCACACAAAACACTACAAAACAACGTCATCATTGCAACTGCAGAAACTGACTTTCCTGTATTTCCTGAATGAAATGTGCATATGTTAAAGACCTGTTGTAATTTTGTAATTCTCTGGTCATCTCTGGAGACTTGCTATACATAGGTCCATCCTGAGTTCAGCGATACGGAGGATTACATGCTTTTATCTGGTCTCGCCTTTACTGCTGCAGTGCCCTGTTTGCCTTTCCCAAAAAGAGAAGGCCTCCAGTGGGTGAGAGTGCTGGAGCAAGGCTTTTACCTCCAACCAATATCTCCCTCTCCTCACTGAGGGCTCCACTGATTCCTGCAGTGATTATGAGCAAATGTTTTTCTGGCCTGGCTGCGGGTTATCTCTCCGGACCTTTGACTGCAGAACACACTCGGTGCTGCGTGACTGAGCTCCTTGTGTCCAGACTAAAGACTAAAGGTGACTGAGCTTTAGCCATCAGGGCTCCTATAGTCTAGAACAAGAGGCCTGCAGCGTCTGTATCTTCTTCCGTAAATGTCTTCCTCACACTCGTCTGTATTTATCTTTTCATTGTCGCAACTGTTATTTGAGTAACCCTATATACTCTTTTCAAGCAATCTGCTTTCCTGCTATATCTTGAATCAGAATTCCTTTATTTGTCCAGCAACAGAGACATGTATGGTATTACAACAGCAAGAGTATGGTTCAGATTCATTATAAAGAGTAGACTTACATATATGAAAAAGTAGAATGAATGCTCTTCATCATTCCTTTTTTACAACGCACAAAAACACACAAATAAAATCCTTGAGCACCTCTGCATCTCACAGAGTTCAAGATGAAATGTTGATTAGGTTGTGCACTAGCGCATTTTGTTTGAGCGAGAGGGAGAGAGCGGTACCGAGGATTGTTAGCATATGGTTAGCTAGCTATGCTAACGAATATAAGGAGCTTTTTCTACAACCAGGTGGAAGAGAGCTCTCTCCTGTCAGACTGAGAGGCTCAAAGAACCTCAGCTCTGAGGTAAACGCACACCTTGATATGATCATTATAGTTATCAAAAGAATAAGAGAATAAAAAACAGGTGAAAGAAATTCTATATGACAGTAAAAAAAGTTGTTATTAATAAACAAGAATACAGTTTAAAGGGGAGTTATTTGTAAAATATCCATAAGCACTTTGGTCAACGTGGGTTGTTTTTAAATGTGCTTTATAAATAAATGTGATTGATTGATTGATAAAGAAAAATAAAATCTGTTTACAGTTCTGTTTCATATGGGTGTTGAGAGATGTTTCCATAGATCTCTTAATGTTGCTCTCAAAGTGCACCAGATTGATACTTTTAACTTCAATGTTTAAAAAAATCTTACCGGGGGAGCATGCCCCCGGACCCCCCTAGGAGGTTAGGTCCCCCCCCACTTAAATCATGTTCACATGGATAGGAAACTAAATACATTTGCACACATCTTGTGTCCATATCTTTCTGTTTTGGTGGTCATGCCACACCGTGCACGTGCACGTGAGTCATGGTGAGATATCTGGATTAAGAGGTTGCTTTTTCTTTGCACAGCATGAAATGAATGGGCTGTGATTTTAGTATTTTTAAGCAGAGGTCAATCATTTGTACGGCCCTCGGAGGATGTTGGAAAAATTGAAATGGCCCTTGAGAGGAAAAAGGTTCCCCACCCCTGCTCTGACAAGTACCACTATTGATAAGTGATGCTTAACTTGAGATTAAAGACACTTAAGGTCAAGGTCAGCGTCAGGACCACCCTGGGGATTGTGTGAAAAGTAGTGTTGCCTTACAGGCTAAACTTTGGGAAACAAAGCCCCCTATTGTAGTTTTGAGAGTTGATCACACAAACAATACATGGTGGTACATGAAGGCACGGGGAGGGGGGGGGCAGGCTTTCTGAGTCTCTGTCAGTGTCAATGTCAACCAAGTGCTTGTACTTTTAATAGACTTCAAAGTACACCAGCATGAAGTGGATTTCCATACCATTAGCAGCAGAATCATCTATTAATGTGCCTGTTGTTAGGCTGGAATATCTAGAAGAACCAGACTTAAGACCTTTCACAAATTGGCTTCTGTATGGAGGTAGATTTTAAATACTATTTATGCAAATAGATCATTAAAAAACACTTTTTAAATGTGTAGTTTGTAAATGTAAAACACCTTCCACCTATATTAAGGTAGGCAGTAAGTGTATACGTTGAAATGCAGAAACCACTTAATGCATGCCATCACATTCTGTTCGAAAAGTGATAGAAATAGATTTCGGGACAGAGGAAAGTTTGTTCAAAATTACGTTTGTGTAAAACGTATAATCACAAACGACATAAAGTTCATACAATGCCTTTTTGATCCATAACCTGATCTAAAGTTGTACATGATAGAAAGTGTTTTCACAAATGCTTTTCATTTACTTCTTGATAGACTTGGTGTATTTGTTTTTTTGTTGTTTGTCAAATGTATTTGTATATTAACAGATCCATTTCATATTGGCCAAATGTTTTTGGGCAAAAGAAATGTCCCTCATTTGTGGAAGGTCTGTATTACATTTACAGATAACACATTTACAGAGATTGTCGATCTGTTCACATAAATAATATTGAGAAAAATCTACCTCCATACATAGCATTTAACATACTGACAAAAATGAACATTTGTCAAAATGAAGTTATGATTTACATTACATTTACAGATCAAATTCAATACTATTTGAATGTATATGAATATATGTATTAATTACCTCAATCCAGCATGTACACATTTGTGTCATTTGGAATAACTGCTCAATTTATAGGAAGTTTGAAATTACGATAAAATACCAGCTGCAGATTTCATTTCTGATACATTAGGTCAGTGGTTCTCAAATGGGGGTACGCGGACCCCTAGGTGTACGTTGGGGTACTGCATGGGGTACGTGAGATTTATTTTATGTTAATGAAAAAAAAATAATAACAAAAAATAAAATATATCAATTTTAGGAAAAGTAACGAAGTTTAAGCAGCGTGGGTTTTATATTAACAGTTACACATATTTCAAAACACGAAGTGTAATAACTGCAGTTGGCCTCCCTGTCAGAATGACAAAGGTCCTCAGTGAAGCACAAGCCCATGTTTCTCACAATATTGTAAGTACAACTTATTAAAAAGATCAGATCAATGCACTAATGTCGTCTTAGTGTTATTGCATGATGCTAAAATTGGTTTGCCATGAATTTAGTGATGGATTGTAAACATTTGAAATGTAGCATTTAAGTGTTTTTCAGTTACAATGTTGTTGTTTTAATAAATCAGACACTGATGGTGCAGCGCTGTACTGTACCTCTTTATATAGGCATGTTGTCCCTGGCAAATAGTTTTTGCGCTGATCAGGGGGTACTTGGCTTTTGTCAAAGGGGGTACATTATTGAAAAAAGTTTGAGAATCACTGCATTAGGGGACACACTCTCTAAGGAGTCAATAACAGGAAGTGATGAAAGATTGTATTATCAGTGACTTCATAAGGTATTTTTAAAAAGTCCAATGTTGGTTTTCTTGCAAGTCAATTTTCGAAGCTCTTGTCTCCAGTCTCTTTTTTATTTTATTTTATACATTTATTAGGCCTCAGGAGTGGAGTGCACCAGCATGCACCTGGGCATAACTCTACGTCCGACGTAGAACCGAAGGTTAAGACCAAACTAAAGTTATGACTAGTGCACCACTTAGACTTAAGCCCTGTATGCGTTGCGCCCGGGTGTAACTTTTACGCCTAGTATGGAGCAGGCGTAAATCGGAAAGACAGACTAGTATCCATAGTAACGTAAAACAGGCAAGAAGGATATTAACGATGGCAGGGCGTCTTGTTTACATGTTTAACAATGAAAGGGCATTAAGAAGAGTCTCAATTTCTCCTTCTCCAGCTCAATTTGTTCGTGTTCCGCTCTCAATTTGACGGTCTCCACCTCCACACGAACGATGTCTTTCTCCGTCAGTTCCCGCTGTAGCTCTGACAAATCCCTCTTTCTCTTTCGGGGTGTGGCCAATTGGGGATTCCCCTTGAGTCATCGCTGACGCTGTGGGTGTGGGAATTCCCTCTTCTCTGTGGTCCTCTGAGTCTATAAAATGGTAAAATGCCGTTGCTTGGCAACAATTACTGTTTCGCGTGTATTCACGTGGACGCGCATCTTAAGACCAGGCGCAGCTACGCCCGAGACTAGTCAGGCTTGGTGCACTCGGTGTAAATTCGAATCACTACGTCGGTCGTAGCTAAGCCCGACGTTAGAGTTAAGCCCTACTTTTTTACGCCCAGCTGGTGCACTCCACTCCAGAAGTTTACTTGTACAGCACAGTGGGTTGGATGCATAATACTGAGGAGTTTCAATAAACTCAACAAGTCAGCAGCACACCTCGGCTCCTGTAAGTTAGGGCCACAGAGCTGCACAGAGGTCACATCGGAGTTAACGAGGAATGTTTGTGAGCACTGACTCACAACACGTAATCGGGATGATGGATGCCAGTGCTAAATACATTTCTAAGGCACTACCATGCATGCTGGGAAACCCCAGAATCCTACACAGTATAAATCAATGGATCCCAGCATGAGGTCTGAATTAACAAGCAGGGCCTTGGATTCCAACTGTCCATTCAGGAGTTTCAACAGTTGGATATTCTGGAGGGAAGAGTTACATTTCACCTCTCCTCGTTTTTATTCAGAATTAATAAGACGATTGACTTATTTAAATGCTACCTATCGATTTGTGGGCCAATGTTGGTTTCCTGTTCAAAACCAAATCACTCAATATTTTCCTGCTTGAAGAACTTCCACCCTAACTTTCATTAGCATTATTTCAGTGTGGAGATTTATGACTTAAATCAGCTTTTAAAAGGTTTGTACAGAAAATGAAAGGCAAAATGACATGGTACACTCTGAATCCTGAATACACTGCTGAAAGGTTGACTTTAATTAAATGTATTATGTCAATAAATGTCACATCACTGTATCAGTACAGTGATGTGAAATCTGTTGACATAATACATTTAATTAAAGTCAATGTTTCAGTTTTTTCAGTGTACATATGAAGTTGATCATAAAACAGAAAAACGTATAGAAACATGTCTACACAAAGTCTTGGTCACTTAAAATTAGCGTTCTGGCAGTCCAGAAGCAAAAAAGCAGCGTTTAACAGCTGATTCAACCTGACACACACTCTCATACAGCAAGCCACAAGCCAACACAAAATGACAAAACACTTTTACACCAGACAAAATAGCAATGGTTGGAAAGCTCTTACTTGTAAATAAGGGGGGTTGATATTTTATTCTGACATGGACGCCAAATTTGAAAAAACAAACATTATGCTTAAAGCTTATGTATCCTTTAATGACATGCTACCTCAGGACCAAGGTGGAGTCGAAAAAGAGAGAGGAGAAGAGAGAGGAGACCGAGAGAGAGAGAGAGACTGAGAAGGAGAGATGATTAGAGAAGCGACGAAGACGGACGAGCAGAAGAGAGAGAGATGATGTGAGGAGACGGCAGAGAGGAGAGCCCGAGAGACGAGAGGAGAGATCGAGGATGAGAGAGAGAGAGAGAGGAGAGAGAGATGAGAGAGAGAGAGAGAGAGGAGTCTAAGAGATCAAGCATCACTCCATTCTGCCTCAGTCACCCTGCCTCTCCACAGAGAAACACCACAAGAATAACTTTAACCCATGCCATTAAACTTTGATCAGCTCTGCTTAGGTGACCTAACCACGATAACAAATGTATGTTAGTTGCATAACATCCGTATACTGTGATATTACCACGCACAATCACATTTCCAAATGTAGAGAAATCACCGAACGGAGACAACTTCACAACACACAGAGCCGTTATTCCCACACACTGAAACGCGTCCGTTACAATCAGACATCCCAAATGCACCGATCAATTCACCATTCACACAAGTTCATTCAAAAGTCAATATTTGTTTATTATACACCTAACAAGACAACTGCAAGTTACAGGTTTACCTGTCGACATTAAAACACGAAAATATGTTGGACAATAATTTCAAGATACTGTAGCCTAAGTACCGCAACACATGGAAACACATTGGAATGATTTAAGGATAAAATGTCTGGTTTTCAAATGTCCCAGAGAGACAAATATGAAATAAAGTTCCCTACTAGTTTCCCTAGAATTTCCCCTCATGTTTCCCATCAATAACCTTCCTCAGTGCCCTGCGTCCACACCGCCTACAGAGACAGGCTGCGCAATAACACATGGAATTACGCATCTCCTACAAGAAGAGCTTCTAATGACCAAGACTCCCAGCACTGAATCAACAACATAAAATAACATGTAGATTCATATCTATAGACATTTGTACCATGTAAGGATAGTTAGTGCGACTTACCGCTTGTTCCTCTAGGATGGAGGCTGCCTAAACAGCAGCGGCGCATCCACCGAGATCCGGACTGCTCTCTGCCCTGTCCCCCTCTCCTACCCTCACCTCTGGATAATCTGCCCTCCTCTCCCCTCCTCCCTCATCCCGCTCTCTCTCCTCTCGTCTCTCATCTCTCTCCTCTCTCTCAACCCCTCCTCTCCTCTCTCTCTCTTTCTCTACTCTCCTCTCTCTCTCTCTCTCTCTCTCTCTCTCGATCTCTCCGCTGCTCTCTCCTATCTCTCTCTCTCTCTCTCTCTCTCTCGTGTAGCCCCTCCCTCTCTCTTTCCTACCCCCTATCCTATAGCCCCCCTCACCAAATCAACAAATTGAGGAGTTGAAATGGCTGCTATTGGTGATTACTATGCCATCGGCGATTAAAGGGACATTCGCACGCACACTAACGCGCGCACAGGAACACACACCATGTGTTCAAAATTCAAAATGTTCAGAACTGAGTGCTTCCTAAAAGGAGTTATTTAAAGACCTTTCAGCAACAAGTAGCTCATGAAACGGCACGTGCTGCTTCTGATGGGCTTTAATAATCTGGCAGCATGGTGACAACAGGCTATTCTAATGTAGAGGATTAAAGATGGCACTACCTGAAGTCCCCAAAATGAAATTGAAACTCAATTTGTTTTACCTGAAACTGCATAATCCAATATTAAATAACATTACATAAACACTTTTCATCCGAATAAGTGCAATCAACCATACAAACTCAACAAAGAAGGACACCTGCAGCTTTCCATAAGACAAACCATTGTTAGTGCTGGTGCATTAGCTTTAAAAGTGCATAACCTAAAATGCCATATTTTTTTACTTTTCTATTTATTTATTTTATTAGTAGGCTACCTGTTAAACCAGAGAGGACCCTCCGGGTCTGGTGGGTAGGTTTTTCACAAAACTGTGTCTCAGGGCTTCTTAATATTTAAAAACCTATTAATGTGTCATACCCACTTAACGGTTAGAAACTCAGCTAACTGAAGATATGAACCATTTTTACCAAAATAAAGCACAAGTCTCACAAGAAGCGTCTAAATTAGCCCTGAGCGAAAAAATGCTAACACACGTAGCACAGAACTCAAGGTAAAAATACCCTTATTACGTATCGTAACTGCACATACAAGATATCCGATTAAAACTGAGATTCCACAGATTCTATAGGTATTGGTATCATCACTGAGCGATCAGAATCGCTGTCAGAATCAGAAACACAGACATCACAACACGTAGGATCACGGAGATATTCTCACCTTAGCTGTTGGTTTCTGATCAAAAGTCATATTCAATGGCATTAAAACGATAAAAATGCGGCTGAAGGTTAATCCATAGGTTAATCCAATGTGTCTGTCACTTTGAAAAAATTATTGATAATCCACAATTCAATTTTTACGTACAAATCGGAGATTTTATATTAGCTACTAATGGTAGACACCAGAGTGTATCGCAGCTTCCGGTTCCGGCGCATTCTGGCTGCGCATCACTCTATTCACCAATGGGTAATGTTTAGATGGATTTTAGGAACCTCCCCTCGATTCTATTGGCTCTAACGGTTAAAAAGAGATGTCAATCAGCAAAATCGACCGAGGGGGGCCAGAGATATGGAAAATGCACCCAAATGGCCCCAGAAGTGGGTTTTTTCTTTCTAAATCTCTCAAAAATGTCAAATTCCACTTGTTTTGCATCAATCTTGATACAGGGCACTTATTATATGTTACAGTTTGGATTCCTAAAGCTTTTAGTCTACTAACCCATCATTCAAGGGTGGTTTTCACTATAAGTAAAAAAAAATGTTGGACGGACGCTATAATTTACATTTTTTTACTATGTTCAATCTGAATTTACATTCAAATTTAAAACATCTATATTGATTCTGACTTTTCTACATCCAACTCACAGGTTTATCATTACTTTGAGAACAAATATTATTAATTTAACCCTTTTAGAAGGGAAGATATGGTCCTTTGTTCTGGGAATGTCATTTTCGAGCCTGAGACCTGAAAAACAGGCTCAGGGCTTAACAGGTTAAGGCCAAGGTTCATTGAAAACAGGTGAGTTTTTAGTAGACTTCTCATCCATCCATTCAATCATCAATGGCTCATCCGGAGTTGTTTTCTCTGAGGAGGCAGTTCCAGCAGAAGTAGAACTTCCCTTTCCCTGGCCACATCAACCAGCTCTAACTAGAAGATTCCAAGGTGCTC
The DNA here is from genome assembly GCF_902827175.1 of Gymnodraco acuticeps. Lineage (NCBI taxonomy): Eukaryota > Metazoa > Chordata > Actinopteri > Perciformes > Bathydraconidae > Gymnodraco > Gymnodraco acuticeps. The sequence goes on along the minus strand of NW_022990290.1, from coordinate 19,590 downwards.
CCAGGCCAGGTGGAGATATAATCCCTAGACCTGGTCCTGGGTCTGCCCGAACCACCTCAACTGGCTCTTTTCCTCAGATGTGATTGGTCAATGATGTGTAAGAGCAGCTAATTCATATACACTGATAAAACAGTGTGAATATGATACAAATCATTTTTGCTATAATTAAGTATCATTTATTTTTTGAAGACTGAAAATTGAACGGCCTAATTTTTAAGCAATTGTGGTGTTTTGTCTTCGTCACACACACAACAAAGTGAACTATTATTATTCCTATGATAAGAAGGAAACTGGGCAAAAATGTTATCCATGGGAGAGTTGCAAGCCCAAAACCTGATAGAGAAAAACAAAGTCTACGTGAAAAAGCTGCCATGTGGTCCCACCCAGGAAAAGGAAACAATTTGGAATATCACCCATCACCCAGGGAAGGAACCAGAGCTACGCTCTACGCTGTAGGCAACGTGTGAATATGAGCCCTAGTTTAAAAACTATGTGATAGTGTTCCCTCTGTTGAATGGAAGGGTCGCCTCTACGTACAGTGAGTTACTGAAAGAGTTACTGACATTAAATCAATGGTCATGTAGACTATGATTTAGAAACCTGAAGGGTGGTGATTGGCCCACCGAAAGCTGATGCTGAGTGGTGCTTTGTTTTGGGCCTTTCTTGTAATTGATTGGTCATACAAACCGCATCTTTTATCATTAAGTGATGCACAAGAGTTCTTGGTACAAGAACACCTTAAACCAAATATATTGATGACCCTCTTTGTTGCAGTACCATCACATCTGGGGTCCTATGTTTCGGACGCTCAGGTTAAAACAACTGAACAGACTTTGCAAACCCAAACAAGCAGTGAGGGTGACCTGGGAACATCTGGCTGAGGCCCCTGTGTGTGAGGTCATTTACTCCAACTTCTTGTGCATCTCATGGGAATTGAGGACATGAAATTGAAATAAATGCAAGTCAAAATGGGAAATGTTCTCCATTGTGGAAGCAGCTGTTAGGAGTTGTGGTCAGAAGGTAACGTTATGACCTCTAAAAAACTGTCTCAGTTAAAGCAGTGACATAGAAGGGTATTCCTAGTTTTAGGGATCAGGATTTAATAAATGTCCCAACAGCTTAGTTCTTTAAAGTGCTGTTTCTAATTTTTAGACATGTGTAATTACTTGTTTTTATTTGTATTCAATTACTAATATGTGCTTTTTATTTTGATTTAAAAGTTATACTACTCTTTATTATTGCATGACTTTTATCTGCTATGCCACTTTTGCTGTAACACTGAAAATGTCCCCGCTGAGGGACTATTAGGAATTCAGATTCTGATACTAGCAAACTTTTGTGACTGCATGAAATCATACATACACTTCATTATTTGAAGAGATGTCCCACTGCCACATATTTCACCTCGTCTAAAAGGCTTTGTAGAAGAGGACAGAAATCTGTGCAACAGTCACCACCTTGATCCTCTCTGAGCTCTCTGTGTGGTGCCACTCGAGCCTGCACCACGGAAAGCACACGCTCTCCAGGTGTGTATCCACCGCTTTCATCTCTTCCAGCCCTTTACCCATCAGGCCTCAGATGATTCTTGTAGTTTGATGTTGTCACTGCATAAAATGTGCCGCTGACTGGATTTATACTGTGGTGGCCTTCTACAGGTTTCTCCGTTATACTCTAATAAAGGATTATTCTAATCCCTAATGACATTTCAACCAGTTAAACCCCACAGCCCCGCAGGCGGGGGCAAAACGCAACATCTTGTAAGAAACAGCGTCTGAGGGCTTCTTAACATTTAATAAACTATGAATGTGTCATACTCACTTAAGTAATGTTTGGTTTTTTTGGACGGACACTATCATTTACAGTTTTTTACTATATTCAATCTGAATTTACTTTAAAATAAAAAAAATCTATATTGAGTCTGACTTTTCTACATCCAACTCACAGATAGGTTTATCATTGCTTTGAGAAAAAAGATTATTAATTGATCCCTTTTAGAAGTGAAGATATGGTCATTTGTTCTGGGAATGTCATTTTCGAGCCTGAGACCTTAAAAACAGGCTCGGGGCTTAACATTAATTGACACATGCGCCATATGATAAATATGAAGTCTTTTGCGATTAGACTCCGATCCTGAAATCGTATATCTAAAGGGGGAAATGCAGCCGTGAGCATATAGGGAACCCCCCAGGGTCTAGACACTGGTGGTGATGATGAAGATCTGGATTTGATGAGGAGATGGGATGAAGAGGAGGAGTGATGAGGTCTTTGGGTTAGATCTCCTGGCACTGGATGTAATGAAAGGAGGTGGATGGGGAGGAGGCGGGCCGCAGCATGAACACCTGACATCACAGCTGACTGCAGGAGAGAGGAGAGCCATTTTAAAGTTTGGCTGCAGCACGCTGATTGGCTGCTGGAGAATGAGGTGAATGTAATAGGTTAAAGAGAACGCCTGATGAGCTGGTTAAAGCAGCTGTGGAGTGTCTTCCTGAAAGAACTTGGGCTGAGCTTAATTGAACTAGAATGTGCTTTTAATTTAAGGACAATCCCCATTCACAACAATTACAAGGCAAATCAGAGGTGTACACATACAGTACATACAAGACACTGCGTAACCACTTCAAATTCTGTCGGAAAATACTTGAAAGAAATCCTTGAAAATATCAATGAAGTACTTAAACTCAAGTGGGAATAACATCATATTTTTAGGGAAAAGTTTGTAGTTGTTTTAAGCATGGAAGTTTTTTCCTGATCTTCTAAAATGATGTTATAATGAATTACAGAGTTGGGAGAAGTACTCAGATCGTGTACTTAAGTAAAAGTATAAGTACCAGAGTGTAGGACTACTCAAAACTTAAAAGTATGCATTCAAAATGTTACTCAAGTAAAAGTAGATAAGTATTATCATCAAAATAAACTTAAAGTAAGACTGGTCTATTTCAGAATAATATATATGATATGTTTTATAATGATTGATCATGAAAGTGTTCTCAAAGCTGGTAAAGGTGCAGCTAGTTTGAATGACTTTGTATACTGCAGGGTAGCTTGTGGATTTACTCCAGGTGGAACTAAAGTCTGATTTAACACTTGATTATATTTCACATCATTCATCCACATCTGTGAAGTAACTAAAGGTATTAGATACATGTAGTGGAGGAAAAGTACACTCTGAATTGTAATGGAGTAGTAGAAGTGCATACAATGCAAATACTCAAGTAAAGTACAATTATCTAAAAATTGTACTTAAGTACAGTACTTGAGTAAATGTACTTAATTACTTCCTACATCTGAAGATGTTGGGCTTTCAAGCACATCCATATTTTCATTTAGCTGTAAAACACTGTTTATTACTGTTATTGAGAACGTTTGCAATGTCAGCACGGAGCTGTTTTATAGCTCTTCTTGTGAATGCAGCAAAAAGCTTTTTTTAATACTGTGCACTATGCCCTGTTGTGTAACGTGTAATTATGTTTCAGAAGGTATGCATGTACTCTTCAATCAATCAATATACTTTTTAATTAGGTTTTTTGACAGTTGTAACTTTGTGAAGACATGATGAAGCTCTCGGTGCAATCCTTGTAGGACCGATCAAAGGAAACGTTGTTGATGGAAAAGTGTTGTCAGGTATATCCATGTTTCTGTAAAGCACATTAAACAAACCTCCAGATATTCCATCCGACTCCTAGCTAGCATTTTCAGCGGGGATGGCCATTGTTTCGACCACCATGTTAGCCGGTTTTAGCGCGATTAGCTTCCCCTAGTGTAAACATGGCAGCCATGCTATAACAAGTAAGATCAAATAAGAGAGCTTAGAGTTAGAAGTAGTACAAATCTAGCAGGAGCAACTGAACAGGCTGCATGCACGGTTGTGCATGCACACTATAATGAATGTTCTAAGGAGAACCATTTAGTCCTAACTTTTCACCCCCTCGGCGCCCCTGTGTGTGATCTGATCAGCTGAAGGTAGAGCAGCCAGTCATTATATGCTACACTTTTCCTCTTCCTGGGGATGCTGTTGGCTCTGATTATCGGGCTAACACATTAGAGAAAAAAACATATTGTGGCTGGTCACTTTTGTAAGTGTTATTTATATTTTGACAGAGTCCTATGTATGCCATTCAAGTTTCCCAGTTGGCTCACTTGCACTCTGAATAAGTGATGGACTCAACATTACTTCTGCCTCCTGTCCTGAGCAGCTCTGCCTCTGAGAAATACTCAACGCTGCCTCTGATCAGTGCCTTCAGCTCTTTTTGGAGAGTTTTTTGCTATAATTTACCTTTGTGGTGGATTCTGTGAAACATTCCAATTCAATGTGTGTCTTGTCAGGTGTTCAGTTAAAGGCTTTGGTTAAAAACCCAAGGTAAGAATCGTACGTTTACTGGCAGTTTATTAATTTGTTCATCACCACTCACCTTCAAAATAAGCCAAGAAAACATGGGACAGTAAAGTGGGAGGTGCTGCTATCCGTCTGTCTGAAGGGACTGCCGATGTCCGCACCGCTGTGCAGGAGACGTGTAGGGAGGGAGGGAGGGAGAGCTACGGAACTTCACAGTCTAATCTCCCGACCTGATATTTTGTATTCAATCAATATATTTTTGGAAAGGGAAACTGTGCGCAAACAGCAGTAGATATATATTCATTTATAAAAAATAAAAAAGGGGGAAAAAAGGGCACTTTCTCTGGAGGAAGAAAAAGGGCAGGGGCTCAAGCCCACTTTGATGTCTATGTGTGCACGTGCCTGGTACCATCCACATGTTAGTGTTTGATATGCTGCCTGGTTAATATTGTACATTTTAAATACAAACTGTTTAACAATGAAAGGCTCTATTCAACTGCAGGTAATACAATAATGATGCTTCATGCTGCAGTACATTATCGCTTACAGTATCTCTCATTGCCGATTATCACTGGGTTCAACTAAATGTTTTTGGCTATTGTAATAATGCAGTCAGAACAAGTAAGCCACGGCTGACGGTTTTTGCATTTATTGTAAGTCTCTTTGGATAAAAGCATCAGCTAAATGATATGTTATGTAATGTAAGTGGCCATGCTATAACAATGACAATACACCCGAATGTTTTCTAATAAGCAATCATTGTGAATTTTAGAAGTGATATTTTTAAATGATTCTGTTACTGTGATACTGTGTGTTCAGCTTGTTTGTTACACGTTACAAGTTCAAGCTCCATCAATCAGGCACCCCTTTCTGAACATTAAATCATGTAAACATGTTACAGCAGAGACACTAAATAAAAATGTGAACCTGAAAATGTGCAGAATGTGTTCTTTAACTCACAGTTTTGAATATGTGAAAAGCCTAAGTGGATGGAAGATAAACTCCATGTAGTACCGCGATAGGATATGTAATCTTTACATAATATACGTTTGTGTACATTACTTTAACGGCCCGTCCACACAGCGGCGTGCGTTGAAGCTTCCAACGCTTCTGCCCATTCACTTTGAATGGGGTGACGTCACTTTTAGCCGAACTGCATTTTGGGAAGCGACGTGGAGCGTTGCTAGCGTTGCTCGCTTCAAAAGTTGAGCAATGTTCAACTTTTGACGCCTCGACAGAGGCGTCAGCCAATCGAATCATATGCCAGTACAAGCTCTAGCCAATCAAACCGCGTGCTTGTGTGTCTGGGACGGGAGATTCATGGGATTGGTTGTTGGTCGAGTGTCAGACACGCCCACCGGCAAGCGTCAACGCACGCCGCTGTGTGGACGGGCCGTTAGAGCTGACTAGCATTAGAATAAAACAGTGTGCTGGCACATCTCAACTGTAGTTAACCAAGAGCATTTCACTTTCTTTTGAGCTGAACACTTTTCCACAAAATAGTGAAAAGTCACTGTTTAAGGAGGAAACAAGAATATCAGGCTTGAGGAAAACAGTTGCAATGTTTTTGGTAAAGCCAGCAATGTCTATTTATAAAATGAGCTCTTTTTCAGATATCATAAGGACATGTAAGGCTTTGACTGGCTTTAAAACATAATCATGTCACATGTTCTTGAGTCTTAAAGCCAGCCACCTACAGTGGATGCAAGTATCACAGGACACACACATTTGACATATGATGCATTGAACAAGGCTATTGTTTATATCACTAATTCAGTCCGTCTGTGAATATTTGAGAGGATTCTCTCAGGCTTAGCACAGGAATCTCTAATCCGCCTTAAATCAGTTACACCATATTGGCTGACTGGCTCTGGCAGAGCCGTTTACTGTGCCTTGGCAAGACATAGTGAAAAACCGGAGCCCTGACTGAATGAGGATGCTGGGATAGAAGCAGGAAAATTAGCTTTTAATTCGCCTCTTTCTGTGGCTATATAAAGACCTGACATTATCCACAGCACGATGGCACAATTTCAGTGAATTTTTTTCGATAATGGTATTGAGAACTGTTGATATCCATTAAAACACATTCTATAAATTCAGAAGTGTAACATTCTCTCCCTGAAAAGCAGTAATCAGGATCCCGATTCGATACAATATCCCTCCACTGTCACGATCTTGGTGTTATGTCACGGTTTTAGTTTTGTCTGTCTTGGATTTTGTTTTGCTGTCCTGTTCTCCCTGGCCCTTTCTCATTTCATCAGATCCCCCTCCTCGACTCCTCGACTCCTCGACTCCTCGGTCCTCCGGTAGTGACCCGGAAATGGATTTCAGCGCGCCATGTTGAAGGACAACTCATTTCCCTCAATGCACTTCGAGGATCGAGGATCGAGCGTCGAGGAGGCTCTCTGGAGGAGCTATAACCGAGGATACACTGATGGGTCCTCCACGGCTCCTTTGCGGATGCATTTCCGGGAACAGAGATGTTTCAAAGAGTCGTAACGCACGGCTGGACTTATCTCAGCCAATGACAGCTCTGCATGCATCCCCTGGATATTATTTTATTAACTGCTTTCATCGCAACGCGACGTTTACAGAGAGAACAGCTGTGAGGTCCGTGCAGAAAGCAGAGCAGTGTGTAAAATATATATCATTCAGTATAACAGGCCTACATTACTCTCTGTATTTGTATGCTGTAGTTTAGTAGATAACTACAAACAAAGAGTCGATATTTTTCTAAGACCATTTAGTGCTTCACATAATAAAATACACAATGGCTGTAGCCTGATTATGCTTTAGGTTAGGAGCTCTAAGTGCGTGTGCGTGATGTAGGTGTGTGTGGTACAGTGCGTAGATGCAGCGGACAGACAGGTCCCAGTTGGTTTGGTGTCCTCTGCTTACTTTTAATACTTGTAAATACAACTTTTGGCCCGTAATTTATTTCCCTCATTGTAGCGACCAGAGAGGGGGGGGGGGGTATATCCAGTCTCTGATAGTGTTACGTTATTATGAGAGTGCTCTGTTTGATTCTGAAATTGTATATATTTATATAAATATGTATGTGTGTGTGTGTGTGTGTGTGTGTGTGTGTGTGTGTGTGTGTGTGTGTGTGTGTGTGTGTGTGTAGCCTGTTATTGTCTCATTATACCGCACTGTGAATGAATTAAAAGTAAATATATAAGTCGTCATGAACACATCTGTCCACTCCTGTCATCATTAATGGACGTCTCTTTAAAATGACCGCTCAGAGGAGAGGAGTTCTCATTTCTCTAACCGCCTGCTGCTTCCCTTCCTCTCTCCTCGGTTCCCCTCCTCGGCTCCTCCGCTCGCATCTCCTGTGAGCGGGACTAAGTCTCGAGGATACGAGTCGAGGAGGGGAGTCTATCTATCTATCTAGGGGCGGCGCAAGGCGGTAGCTTGCAGTTGCTACAGCAACACCAACAATTGGCCTAGCAACTGCTAAGCAACCCCATGAAATGTATGTTTTTTTTTAGTGAAATTCATAATTTGAAAAATGATTGATTCGAAAATGATATCCTACAGTACAAGTAGCCTACTTCTGGGTGTTTCATTCAAGCTGTTTCTACAACTAAGTGAAAGGAAAGTCCTCTCCTGTTAGATAACGTCAGCTCAGTGAGGTAAAGGACTCGTATTTGCAGATCCGTTTTACATTTGCAAATGTATTTGTGAGTTTGCAAATCTTTTAAATGCATTTGTGGATGGTGTTTTACATTTACAAATCACATATTTACACACACATTATGTGTATGTTCACACAAATAATTACGAGACATATCTATGCCCATAGCAGTTCAACAGTTTTGTTTTGTTCGCTTGACGCTACTCTGTGTACACCTGGTAGCCCGGAGCTAACCCTGTTGTTAAATAACCAACCTGTAGTGGACTGTCTCCCTCCTCTGTGTTCTCTGTGGCTGGATTGCACCGCTACTGAACTCTCTTCACCCCAATGTGGAACAGACTTATCATATGGACTGCATTGTGTGTACACCAAAGACAGCAATGGCACAAATATTCGCTCATTCTGGTCCACACAGCCCTGCCTAACTCGCGCAGCCATACTGTCATTCACACTGTGTTACTTCCCCTGCACAAAGCACACAGCTATGAGCCACTTGACTGTTTCAAACTGGCCCTGAACAATATCAGATCTCTTAAGGCCTTGCTGGTGCATGAGTTTATAATTGTCAAATCATTGACTTCCTATGCCTCACTGAGACCTGGCAACAGCCAAATGATTTCTCACAGCTTAACGAAGCTGCTGTACCTTGAGAACATCAAAGTCACTGCTGTAACAGTCTCCCATCATTCCTCTTTTGAATGCTTGGTTGTAAAACGTACTGGTCCTAAACCCATCATTGTTGTAACCATCTACAGACCACCAAAGGCCTCAGCTGTTTTTCTCTCTGGATTTTCATGGCCCTTACTGTCATCCTTCATGTTGACGATTCTTCCAGTGTTCTTGCCAATGTCTTCATTTCCCTCCTTGAATGTCTTGCTTTCACTCAACGTGTACATTTCCCAACACACATCAAGGGTCATATACTCAATCTAATCTGTTGTATGGTATCACTCCTGATAACATCCACACAAACCTTTGCTCTTTGAGGTCAATTTCTCCCTTTCCAAAATAAAAGAGGAACAAACCATCTCCTTCAGAAATCTAAAAAACATCAACCCCTCAGGTCTTAACCCCCTCATCAACTCCTCCCAACTAAAACCCACCTGTTCAAATGAGCCTACTCACTGTAGTGCTCACCATCACCTGTTTCCCCAGAATATCCTGTCCCCACAATTTGTGTCCACTTTGTCTCCTCAATGTTTTCCTATTTGTGATTGGATCATGTTTGGTTACCTCTTAGAGTATTTTAAACTGTATGGTGTCCTTGGGTGTCGTGAAAGGCGCCCTTAATAACATGTATTATTATTATTATTATTATTATTATCTCTTTTCCAAACCAACTCTGGACCCACCTGGGTGGCAAAGGGGTATTTGTGTCCTCATAATGAATAGAGGTCTAATAGCCTATTCACAACTGCGTGTAGTTTTGTGGAAAATATCTGGCTCTTACATTTCATCTGAGTTTATGTGATTTCATCACTATGAGTGACAGATGTAAGGATTATCGATAGTTTTTAAGAAAGTCTTAAATATTGTGGTCACACCTGATAACACTTTGTTAAGATCCATGCAAGCCATACCACATACAGACATGGTACTCGCCAGCCAAATGTCAAATTCAAATGTTATGCTTAAGTTGTGCTCAATTAAACAATATGGTTTGAATGCAGACTACTCAATCAATATGCAACTGTACAATATTTTCTGCTAGCTGAATGTAAAACATTGTTGTAAATATAATGAGGCCATCTTTATTCATCTCCCCTGCCCATTCTGTTTATGGGCAGGAGTCCATTCAGTCATCCATCTTGGTTTCTGTAGTGGGGCACAGCCTTGTCATCTTTAGTGACTGCTCTAAACAACAAGAATATCAGAATATCTGCATAACTCAAACTGCTTACACATTATTTGTACAGCATTAGCTTGTAGGTCAATACCTCACACACATTGTATTTCAGGGTCAAGGCTCTCGTCATCTCACGCCTAGACTACTGCAACTCCCTCCTGGCTGGTCTACCTGCATGTGCCATCCGACCTCTGCAGCTCATCCAGAATGCAGCGGCTCGTCTGGTCTTCAACCTTCCTAAATTCTCCCACACCACTCCGCTCCTCCGCTCCCTTCACTGGCTTCCGGTAACTGCTAGAATCCACTTCAAGACACTGGTGCTTGCGTACCATGCTGCGAATGGATCTGGCCCTTCGTACATCCAGGACATGGTTAAACCGTACACCCCAGCACGTGCACTCCGCTCTGCATCAGCCAAACGGCTCGCTGCACCCTCGCTGCGAGGGGGACCCAAGTTCCCATCAGCAAAAACACGTGGGTTTGCTGTCCTGGCTCCAAGATGGTGGAATGAGCTCCCCATTGACATCAGGACAGCAGAAAGCTTACACACCTTCCAGACTGAAAACTCATCTCTTTCGACTCCACTTCGAGCGATAGAACTATTAACAAAGCACTTATATACTAATAAAGGGCTGGCTTATCTAAAGCCAGTTGAGTAGCACTTGAAATGTTTTTGCTCTATGAAGCCTGATGTACTTATATGATTCTGTTTTCTTCAAGTTTGTATTTTGTTGGTCGAACGCACTTATTGTAAGTCGCTTTGGATAAAAGCGTCAGCTAAATGCAATGTAATGTAATGTAATGTAATATTGCCGAATTTGCTTCTTCTTATGCCCACCTTTGGCTAAATTGTTAAATAGACAGGCTACTCTTAGCTCCATCACTTGGATTGTTTGAATCCATGGGGTCATTTGGGCGCAGTATCTGTCAAAAACAAGAGAGAAGTTATTCTAAAAACAAACAGAATGACAATACATGTCATATACATGCATAACCCAGTGGCCCTGCCAGGCATGTGAGAGGCAATCGAGCAATCATACAGACAGGCATTGCAAACAAGGAAAGACAAAGAAACAGTAAGGAATGGTGACTGGATAGAAGGTTCAGCCACTGTAAAATAATTGTTTTGCTTCCAATCAAAAGAGTTCCTGGTGATACTGCCTCAGGATTTTTCAGAAACTCAGGATTCGATAATACAATTTGTTAAAGTAAAAAAAACGTATACTATTTTCTTCGATAAAGAGTTTTAGACCGTTCCACTTTTGAAATGGTATGCCAGAAATGTTGATGTCTTTATTATGCAGGTCAGAATAAATCCAGTAAAGAACAAAGATAAAATGGTTTGCTTAGAAGCACAGAGACATTGTGCTTTTCAGGATGAGTTGGTCATAATTGAGACTAATCTCACAATAAACCAGTTGGTGTATTGCTTGGCATCATTTGTAGGTTAGTATCACTGAAAACAGGAGATAATAAATATTCTGCCCAAAAGGGAAAAACAAGTGTATTTTATGCTCAACAAAAGTCTTAAAGATTATTAACAACTGTATGGATATCCTTATTAATTATGCAACTGAAGTTCAGTCATGTTAGCTTCCTACTCTGTTAATACAGGGCTGTTTGTGTCTCAAGCCTCCTAAGGAAATAATAAAAATGTTCATTTTATGGCTAACCCTGTATCCCTCGGCAACTATGCTCGCAATAAGTAGAGAAAAGGAAGCAAATGATGCGTTACATGTTAACTCACAACAGATTGTTGGAGTAGTTTTTCTGCTTTGGATGGAGATAAAAGTCTGGTTTGTTGGCAGCAGGTAACTTTTATCCAACCAAGTGGGTTCCCTGCTTCTCAGACTTCAACCCCCATAGGCTCTCTGTGTTTCTTCTCCCAATCTTTTTAACGTCAGTCTCTTTTCTTATTTAACTTTCTGGCTGGCATTAAGCGTGACTTATAAAGTCAGAGCAACAGAGCATAGTATGAGATATTGCCCGTGGGTAACTGTATATCATTAGGTAATCATGTGTGATATGTTCTTCCAACACATCCTCACTCCCAGGTCGGCCTATGTTGACGTTATGTCAAGTCCCCTGTCGGCTTTTTCCAACGCAAGGGGGGGGGCCTTAGCGTCCATTTTCAACGCAAGGGGGGGGGGGGGGCCTTAGCGTCCATTTTCAGCTTTCCGGGATGTCCATATGCTTCTATAGACGCTCATGGAAGCACGGCATTCGTTTGTGTCGGCTGCCCTTAAAGGCAATGTGAGCGTCCATTCTCGTTGGATAACGGATAATTGTACACCCGGAAGTAAGTATTCCCCTTACTGTCGATTGATTTTACAGTGATATCTGCACTACTCATTGACTAAAAAACACCAGATTATCCTTGTTAATTACACAACATTGATTGGTTTAAATTGTGTGCAATGCTTTTGTATTTTTCCCCTTCGATTCGGAGAAACAAATGTGTTTTCGGAGTAAAGGATGGCAGAAGACACTACACTACCCAGAATCCCCAGCTATCGTTTGGACTACACCATGTGCTCTGTTTGACGTCACGCGATCTTCAAATTTCTCCCAGCAGAAAAAAAAAACATGGCCGAACTTCGTTTTATTCTCGATGGAAAATGCCTATTTTAAAGTTAGTTTGGCCATTAAAATGCGTTTTGATGTCATTTGATGCGAGAAATATGAGTTGTTATTTCAGATTATGTGTGCAGTGGATGTACATGATCTTTAGTTTGCTAGTTATTACGAAGATTACTTCAGGAAATTGCGTCCATAACGTTTTCATTGTTACCAAGGTGGTTGCTAGGGACGCTGCTATCGATATTATTTCTGTTATGTTGTGTAACTGTTTAATGGTGTTATCTTTATTGCTACCCCCTTCCCCGTCAATGTATAGTGTTGGTCCACAGCGCAAACGTATTAGTTTAACAAAATCCGAATCTAAAGATAGCCTACGTTATTTCCCCCTGTGCAATTCCAGTCTCACATCTCACAGCACATCGTCATTAACAAATAACGGAAACAGACCGAAAACATTTAAAAATAATACTTTATTCCGAGTGTGCTTGATTTTCTCTTTGGAAGTCATCACATAACGGCATGGTAATACACGGTTCGGCTGCATTAAATATTACATATCTGCCGTAGTTCTCTATTTATAGAGCCCTGATGAGAAGACCTCTAGACAAACATGAGGAACTGAAAACGTGACGTGGATCATAAATATATCAGCCATTAAACAACATCTTACATTTATTTTCACACAATACGTCTCCTTGCAGTATCAACACTAATTCGGCTGACTTTTATATTTGATCCAATTGGTAGATAGGCTGTATTTACACCATAAAGGTGCACAGCTGATATAAAGGGACACCTAGTGGTTAAAGCATGTTATTGAATTTCATTATTTGTATTATTAGATATTAATAGGATCCCTATAAAGTATATTCATTACTCGTTATTCTCTACTAATAGTTAATTAAAGACTGTATATAATGACTATTTTGCACATCCCTTTCAAGATCTCAAGATTTTCTAAGGTTTATTGACATATCATATAGGCCTACACAACTATGGTGTAGTTATGCATTGAATGAAAAACTTGGGTCGCAGGTTCCTCAATAGTGCATTACAAGACATCTATCAATATTTGTGCGTACCTCCAGCAATGTTAACTATGTTGAAGCACTTATTTTAACTGATATTATACATCATGTATTATACTCTTATAAGATGTATGTAGATATTTCATCTCCGACCTTGTCAGGTATTGAACAATCAATCAATAAATAAAGAACACAGAATTGTTGAATATAAAACACAGAATTTGTGTGATTATACTAAATGATTTACAAATAAACACCACTGCATATTTAACTGTTACACATGCTGATGTAATGCAAATGTTCCAACTTGATATCAATAAAGTATATCTTATCTTAAGCTGATCGATGGCTATACTGCCATATTTGCAAAATGTGCCTCTGAACCTTAACAAGTGCATGTTTCAGGCTTATCAATTAATGTAATGTAATGTAATGTTATCAATTAACAACAGGGGTCACAAACATAAGACCAGCTGTTAAATAAAGCTCTTCTGACCTTAGCTGGCATGTGTGTATATATATATTAATGCTGCCCATTATGGGCACAAGCAATTTTCACCCATTTATTAATTATATGTTTTAAATGTGAGTGTTTCCTATCCCCTAAACCTTCAGGGATGTACACAGTTTAATACTGGCAACTTCTTATTATGGGAAATACGAAAACGTCTTTTAAAACTACAACTCCCACTAGAGACGTGCCATAGATACAGAACATGTTGCGAAACAGAATAGCCAGCATTTGTAGTTCTGGGGACGGGGTGGGGGAGGGGGGACGCGGTGGACCCGTTCAAATCCAGTTTTGGACAGTCTGCCGTGATTCCATCCCATTTCAAGTGCTGTTCGAGGCTCAGGGTAACCCTCGGAGCACTCCAATCACAGAGCTTGAGGACTATCACGGGGTTTGTCAAACAGAGCACATGGTGTAGTCCAAATGATAGCTGGGGATTCTGGGTAGTGTAGTGTCTTCTGCCATCCTTTACTCCGAAAAAATATTTGTTTCTCCGAATCGAAGGGGGAAAATACAAAAGCATTGCACACAATTTAAACCAATCAATGTTGTGTAATTAACAAGGATAATCTGGTGTTTTTTAGTCGATGAGTAGTGCAGATATCACTGTAAAATCAATCGACAGTAAGGGGAATACTTACTTCCGGGTGTACAATTCTCCGTTATCCAATGAGAATGGACGCTCACATTGCCTTTAAGGGCAGTCGACACAAACGAACGCCGTGCTTCCATGAGCGTCCATAGAAGCATATGGACATCCCGGAAAGCTGAAAATGGACGCTAAGGGCCCCCCCTTGCGTTGGAAATGGACGCTAAGGCCCCCCCCTTGCGTTGGAAAAAGCCGACAGGGGACTTGACATAACGTCAACATAGGCCGACCTGGGAGTGAGGATGTGTTGGTTCTTCCTCTTTCCCGCCCGTCTCTTCAAACCACTTGACAATAGAAGACAAACGCAGCACTGCCAACAATAAGTTGCACTATCCCCATTTTTGGGACTATTGGAGCAAAATCATGACCTCAGAAAGACTAAATACCAACAAAGTTTTCAAGCTTATAAGGCTATATATGTTTAAGCAGATCATTTACATAAAGAAGGTTTTATTTTTCAATTTAAAGTCAGAGCATCAACAAAGTCATCAGGATGCATCCTCTGGGGACCATGAATGTTGTCATGGCGATCAAATCAAATCATCAAAATGTCAAATACAATTGTATTCATACACCTCATTGCACAAAACACATTTGTCTGAGGGGGCTTTACAGATAACAGATTAACAAACATGAATGACATGTGTAAGATATAACAAAAAACAAGAATATAATGTTTATATAATGTAAAATACAAATAGAGTAAAATCTAAAGAAATACATTAAAATATATATAATACACAAAATATAAACCAGGATAATATAATAACCATAATAATGCCATTGTGTGCAAAGATCAACTCTGCATAACGAGTTATTTTACTTTTGATACTTGAAGTATCTGAAAATACGTCTGTACTTTTACTTAAGTAACAATTTAAATCAGGACTTCTACTTCAGTGGAGTGTTTAAGACTATATGATTTGTGCTTTTGTTGAAGTAAAGGATTTGAGTACTTCTTCCAACACTGGTCGTTAGCCTTCTGTTGAATCTGGGATTTGGTTCCAAAGAATGGGAGCTTGGTAACCCAACGCTCTGGCTCCTGATCTAGTTTTGCAGACTCTAGGAACTACTAACAAACCTACACTCTGGGATCGTGGTGGAACAATAGGCGGTAATAATGCATTGAAGTACTGTTTATCCAACTATACAAGGGGTCATGGTTCTTCGAGGAGACCAACAAAGCCAGAGGGACGTCCCCAAGAGCGGAAGTGGAAATAAAAGCCAGACATTTCAACTGTAACGCACCCTGAGGTCGGACTTCCCACTTGGAAACTCGGAGATACCTTGCCATACCTGAGATCATCATTCAAGATGGAGTCTCCGATCAAGTACACTTTGATAATATAACATGTTTGGCTCTTCTGTATTATTTGTGTCACATTGAATCAACTGAACATATGGTAATGCTCATCTTCTATCTGTGGATATGTTGCCACGGTGTTTGTAATCACAAAATACAAAATAAAGGGTAGTTATCAACCAGTATTGCTAACATTGGCTAACACGAGGTGACTGTTAAATCTGTAAATATGGCGAACAACTGTCCTGAGTGCGTCCATCTTTTTCCCACGTGTATGACTAGAACGCAGTCAGTCGGATGAGACGTCACTCCCAGCTCCGACCTCGACGTTCAGTGTAAATGGAACGCAGCATAACACTGGGCAAGATGTTTAATCAAAGATGCAAAGACAGTTTAAGTCAGTTGTGTTCTTATCAAATGCAAGCAGAAGTTGAGCCTTGCAGGTCTGACAGCTTGGTGCGAGCTTTTGAAATACCTGGAGCTTCCTTTGGATCAAGTGGTGTATTAGCCGCATGTAGTAGGTGATTTGGCCTAATTCATGGCATAGCTGAGTGTCTTGGTACCTTTAATATCCTCTTGCAGGGATTAATGACGGCCTTGCAAAAGAGAGCTGTCAACATAAAGACTGATTTGATGTCAAATAGAGGCAGTTTGAGTTCCTTTGATGTAGCTCATGTGCTGAAAATACAGAAATGACAGCAGCAAGGTGTTTGATGACTACTGCAACAAGAGACAGATTCACAGAGCTCATGAAAGCATGTTACTGCATTTATGGGAGCGGGGGAGGGGGCTAACAAAATCCTGCTTAACACCAAAAAAGCTTGTATGACAGTGTATTTATGTAGGAGATGTTGGCTGAGACATGGGTCTGTCAGCTTCCGTCTCCACACGAAGCCTTTGGCTTAGTCAGCGCCGTGCTCCCAACAAGTAGAGCAGACCCCCGCTGCGCATACCAGACAGGAAACATGTACATATAGAATAAAACATACAGTCTAAAGAGAGACAAAATGCATCCAGTACTTCACACACACACACACACACACACACACACACACACACACACACACACACACACACACACACACACACACACACACACACACACACACACACACACACACACACACACACACACACACACACACACACACACACACACACACACACACACACACACACACACACACACACACACACACACACACACACACACACACACACGTCAATTCATCAGCTTAGCCAGTGAAAAGTGGACCTGCCAGTCTGCCACCTGTGTGTGTGTGTGTGAGCATCTCTCTGTTTTCCTTTCACTGAGTGGAGCATCTTGGAGACCTCTGATGTCCTGTGTGATTACCAATAAACACACAAATACGTGAACACACACACTCATATATTTCTCCTGCGAAAAAGCAGATTGAATGCAGTGTTTATAAGCAGAAGTTTCCATCTTAGAACAGGATTCATTTAATGTCCCTTTAAACTGCTTTCCCTGCACAGTTGTTTGAGGGGAACATTTGTTGCAGCTCTCACCTCCCATTATAGTTAAAGATGACATCCGTATTCTGCTCATTTTCAGGTTCATACCAGTTTTAAGTGTCTCTACTGGGACATGTCTCCATGCTTTAATGCTCAAAAAGCTCTTTATATTTCTCATACTGCCTGTGCTGCAGCACCTCTTTTCACCCTCTGTCTGAAACCAGAGCCCAGTCTGCTCTGATTGGTTGGCCGGCTCTGTTGTGATTGGTCAACCACTTACAGATTTGTGGGAAAAGTGTCGCCCCTGAGCCTATCACGTACAATGTGTTGGAGCGCTAGCCAATAGAAGAGTGAGTGCTACATAGTAGAGGTGTAACGGTTCACAGAATTCACGGTTCGGTACGTACCTCGGTTTGTGGGTCATTTCGGTACAACAAGAAAAATCAAAAAAAAAATCCCAAATGCATAATTCCAGGTTTGTTGTTATTTGTTTTTTAACAGTTGTGCAAGTTTCAGTATAAAAATAAGGAACTCTAACATTTTGAATAATTAACTGTATTACACAGTTAAAAACAAACCACATGGGAATAGAAAGAACTCTAGATTTGGTTCGTGCCAGATTGTATTGGCCAAGAATGTCCACTGATGTCTACAACAAGATAAAAACGTGTGAGAGGTGTGTAAAAAGAAAGGCTTTGCCTGAAAAAGCTGCACCTCTTGTAAACATAAGAACCACAAGACCTCTTGAACTTGTCTGCACGGATTACCTGTTGTTAGAACCGGACAGAAGTGGAACTAAGGACATTCTTGTCATCACAGATCATTTCACCAAATCAAATCAAGTTTTATTTATATAGCATATTTAAAAGCGATTTTTGGTCGAGCCAAACTGCTGTGCATATAATAAACACATTACTACAATCACAATAAAAGACAATAATTTACAACAGAAATATAAAAAACAAAAACACAGGGAAACGTCAGGAGTCGTGCTCCACTCTGACTAGAAGGCCAGAGAGAAGAAGTGAGTCTTTAGTGTGGACCTGGAGCAAATTCACAAGCTACCAGTTTTCTACACGGACCACTATTGCGGTAAGCATGTTGTAACTTCCGGTTGTTGTCATCTCCGGGTATCCCGTGTGCCAGTTCTGTTGCTGATAGCTTATTATCTTAACTTAATCGATCGTTTTAAAACTCTTGATCACGGCAACTGCCTGACGTTGTAATCACACGTTACTATAACTTAAGCTCTCACAACTCTCCTTCTCTTAGCGACTGTAACTCCACAGTTGCCTACACTCTTTTCGGGTTTGCTAACGGTAGCTACTTTAGCTTGATAGCTAGCCATGGCTCTTTCCCCACCCTCGGGTGCTATTTCCTGCTCTAACTGTCTCATGTTTGGTTACTTCCCTACCTCCTTTACTGGTACCGGTACATGTGTTAAATGTAGTATAGTTGTTAGGTTGGAGGCGGGAATCATAGCCATAGAAGCCCGGCTCCGCATCTTAGAAAGTAACTCAGCTACAGTAAAGCCCATGTTAGCCGGTGCGGACCGGCAAAAGGTAGCTCCTATTAGCCGTCCCCCGGCAACTCCCGAGCAGCAGGGAGACTGGGTGACTGTTCAGAAGGGGCATAACGCGAAACCCGCAGGTCCCCACCAACCCGTTCACGTATCTAACAGATATTCCCCACTCAGCGAGACACCCGCTGAGAAGCCAACTCTGGTTATTGGTAGCTCTATTATGAGACACGTGAAATTAGAGACCGAAGCCTCCACAGTCACATGCATTCCGGGGGCCAGAGCGGGCGACGTTGAGGCGCATCTTAAACTGCTGGCTAAAAATAAACGTAAATACAGTAGGATTGTTATTCACGTCGGTGGTAATGATGTTCGTATACGCCGATCAGAATGCACCAAACTTAATGTGGAGTCGGTGTGTAGTTATGCTAAAACAATGTCGGACACCGTAATCTTCTCTGGTCCCCTCCCCAATCTGATCAATGATGACATGTATAGCCGCATGTCATCATTTCAGTGCTGGTTGTCTTGGTGGTGCCCAGCAAACAATGTGGGCTTCGTAAATAATTGGACAGCCTTCTGGGGAAAACCTGGTCTGATTAAGAGAGACGGCATTCATCCTACTTTGGAAGGTGCAGATCTCATTTCGGCAAACATTTCAGGGCTTTGTGGACTTAATCCATGACAAACTGGAGTTGAGACCAGGAG